>NC_056733.1:508701400-508881400 GCF_019279795.1 Protopterus annectens | reverse complement strand
AAGCAAATGAAGTGATTCTCTGATTTGATTTTCCATTTTACATGGGTGGCCTTAACTCTGGCTGTGACTCTGGTAGTCAGGAAAGACAAGGAGTCTTCCTCAGCAGACACTGTGCTTGACTATGGAAGCCCAGGCCTCCAGAGTGACCTCAGACCCAAATGACATGAGAACTGTGCAGGCATTCTAAGGTAGACTGGAAGCTAATGCAGCTTTCTTGAAAGGTCACACCAGAGGGTTCAGGCCTAGAAGTCACCAGACAAGGGAGCTGTAAAGGCGCCTCTCCTAAAATATCGGATGACACAGGAAGGGTAGTTGGAGCTTTTTGGAAACATCAGGGTCCTTAGCCTTTTGGTTGTTTTTTTGGAATGAAGCTAGCAGACACCAAAGTCTGCAGAGATGGTAGCCATGGACTGCTCACCACTTAGGAAGCAGAATATGCCTCCATATGGAAAGCAAGTACCTCGGCCCTATGTTTTAGTGTTTTCGCATGGAATTTTGCACAGTCAGAACAGTTAGAGATATCCTGCTGAGGCCCCAAGCAGAACAGACAAAATATATGAAAATCTTTATGCTCGATTTCCTTCCCACACTTTAAGCAATTCTTTATTTTTAACATTAAATTAGTACAGAAATTTCCCCAACAGGGTACGCATCTGACTGCAATGAGAACAGGATCCCTGGAAACATGAGCCGACCAACAGACTGAGAATGTACTGAACACATGTGAAGTGCATATGTCTGCACATTTAGAAAGAACTGAAGACGGCTCCAAAAAACACTCTTCTTGTATATCCTGACAACCAGACATCAGTTGTCAGACATCCGTCAGTATGGATGATGCAAGGACTCTGGAAATCGGGCCGGCCATGGGCTTCTCCATGGCAGGAAGACTCAAGAATCAGTACTGCAACACTGACTACGAAGAGCATCATTTGTTATTTAGAGTCAGTATCCTGCAACCTGACCATTACCTTTTATAAAGAACTAACAATAGATATTAAATAATTTGGTTATCTAGGTTTGGTAATTACTAGCCCTGAGTGCCAAGGTAAAAGTGCTATAAACCTTTTTTCATCACTTATTCACAGCCTTGCCATCCTTGTTTGAAGGGAGAGCACTGACATTGGGAAGGAATTTAGAAGGCTTATCAGACAAGAGGGAAACTGCAGAACAGTCTGCCATAGGATTTCTAAAGAGAAACGCAAGATCATCTGGGACTTTAAAAATTCTGTCTGGTCTTTTTAGAGATGGAGGTTGGCAGCCAGAAGCAACAGAAGTGGATAGAAATGCATCCAAAAATGCCTCAAGAATAGGGGGACAGGGGGAAGGGGCTGGGGCTGGGGTGCCCATTTCTAAAAGGTTGTAGTATCTTTACTGCACCTCTGAAATCTGCCTAAACTCCCCTCAGAATGTTTCATTATATTTAAAATTATCTCACCAGAAGAAGTTTCTTCTACTGGAGAATCAGTGAAATGGAGTCTTCATCATCCAAAGGGACTTGGCGGGGAGAGTGGCATTTCAGAGGAGTAAGCCAGAAAATGGTCAGAATCAGAAGTCTTCTCGCCTTCAGAGGAAGATGAATCCACAGCCATCTTTTGAGGTGTGGGAAGAGGAGGCTTAGATGAGAAAGAAGGCTTCAGAGGCAAAATGGTCTTAAGCAAACCTTGACAGAAATCCATCCATTCCTTCTCTCTAAAACAAGAAGGAGGAAGTTGAGGGAAGTAACATGTTTTGTTTTCTGATGCTTCTTAGTTGTGATGTTCACCTGTACTAGCCACGTGGCTCACCACCCTGACATACCTTGATTAGTTTTCCTGGGATCTCTTTCCTAACCAGAATCAGAGGGATGCCCTCTGGTCCTTCTGATATGATGATTCGCAGTTCACATACGTCTGCAGAATTCTTAGCCATCAAGGTCTCAGGTGCCATACCAACCTTCTGGGAAGTCTTTGGAGAGGGCATGAGAGTAGGACTGAGATGTACCATGGGTCCTGAAACCTCAACAGGTACATCAGAGTCAGAAATGGATGACTGAGTCGCTGGCTTAGGCCTTTTAAGCTTTTTCTTTACTGGTGGAGGTACATCTGGGTAAGCAGAATCTGCCATCTTGGACTGAGCCAAGCATCTGAGACACTGGGTCTCGAGGAAAGTGTTCACAGAAGACAAACAGGACCACAAGATTTTAGGAACAAAGGATTAGCAGAAGGAACAAGCATTGTAGTTGTGCACTGCTCCTAAGCAAAAAACACAGTGTGTGTGCAAGTCTTTGTATGGGATTTGCCTACCACACTCACACTTACACCTTCTTACCGACATCTAATACCAGTAAGAAAAAAAAAAAAAGAGTTAAAATATGTAATGGAGGGTTCGCCAACAAGACACTTATCTGAATACTCGAAGCAACAGTGTCAGTGACAAAACAATTAGCCCAAAGGACACGTGACCTGTATTTGGGCTGGCAGCAGGACAGTCTGAGGAATTATACTTGTACATCTGCCTATATAACCCTACACTTGTGAGCTGAGATCACATATCGGATGTATGATCCTGGGAAGGTAAAGCTTTGGGCACCCCGTCCAGATGACAGAGGTGATAACCCATGTGTTAGGAAACTAACAGTGACTTGAGTTAGGACATCTTTATTTCCAACACAGTATGTTCTGCTTTCTTGTGTACACTGCAGTTCCAACTCACTCAGAATACTTGTTTTATACTTAAGTGATTAACTCTTCACCCTCTTATTCAAAATAAAATATACACTAACATAAAGCTGATGTGCACACTGTTTAGTACAGAGCTCTCAGCACAATTCAAAGAGATGAATTAAGGTGATAATATTTCAACATTTAATATCTTTGAACTATGTAACAAAGGACATACCCCACTTAACCACAACTAGTATGCCATTTACACACTGCTGTGAAAGAAATCATCCAAGGCAGCACAGTATTAAAACACTTAGAGAAAATAAGAATGGAGTTTTTAATCGGAATCTGGAAAACAGCAAGCTTTTGTTTTATATGTAAGCAGCAGACCCTAGTTAAAAGTGCCAGAGTCCAAATCTATTTGAAACTCTCATTCCTATCTTAAATATTACAGTACATAAAAGTGTGTACATTTTGTGGATAAAAAGACTGGCATACTGACATGATCAATATACAAAGGAAAGTACAGTTATTTAAGTAAACTTACCATAAGAGAAGACATTCGAATGACCACTGCTGGAGTAGCCTTAGCTATATGGGTTACATATCCTGCTGTGGATACAAGTGGCCAGTTTCCAATGCTTAACAGCACTTTTCATGTGCCCAAGCCATTAGTCAACATAAACAGATCTGAAGAAAAAAAGTGGTTTGGATGCCAAGCCCTTCAGAGGTTCCATGTTAACTAAGACAGGGAGACTACTAAAGCTCTGAAAAAAAAAAAAAAAACTGATGGAAAATAAAAAAGGTCCTTGCCCTGGCCAGAAAAACACATACAAAAAGAGGGAGGTGAAGGGAGGGAGTGGTTACTGCAGCACTGATCATTCAAACATCTAACGCTATGGTAAGCTTACTTACACAACTGTCCTAGGCTCATCATATTGAACATTGCTGTGACAGCCTTAGATATATGGGTAGACTACCATATCTTAAATTGAATGGGAGGAGGAAGGATGAAAGTTTGGGAGCCCCTGGGGAGTGGCCATAGCAAAACCTGCCCTAGACCTGGAGAAGAAATCTAGTATTTTATAAAGGTACATACAGAGGATCTAGTTGCTGCTTCTACAATAATCCTTTCCAAAAGCCAAAGATGAAGACAAGGCCCTGGTACAATGAGCCTTAACTTGCCAGGAACTGCTTCGTCATGGTAGGTACAACAAAATATAATAGCATCAAACAACCATTTGGAAACAATCTGCTTTGACACGTTGCCTTTCTTCTTACCTTCACAAGAAATGAACAACTGATCAAAGTTCCTAAAAGATTTAGTTCTGTCAAGATAATAAGGAAATTGTCTGTAGGTATCCAAAGTATGCAAGTACCTTTTCACCCTTGTTTTGGGGTTCTGAAAAGAAGACAGGGAGATGCATCACTTGGTTCACATTAAATTCAGAAACCACTTGGACACAAATTAATTAGTTCTTAAGGAAACTTTTCCATTGTGGAAAATGGCATAAGACTGACCCACCATGACAACTTGCCACTGAAATACTTTTCTTACAGAAGTCAGAGCAAACTGCTAAACTGTTATCCATGTCAAGAACCTCAAATTAGCCGGATGAGCTGGTTCAAAAGGAAGAGTAGTTAATCTTTCCAAGATAAAATGAAGATCCAAAGGAGGAGTCACCAGCTTCTAAGTGGCTTGATGTGCAATACACATTTCAAAAACATTTTCACATGACACTGTACTGAAAGAAGTGGGATCCATGGCCTGATATGTTGAAATGGCTGGCAAATTAGCCTTGATGTGAGAGTTAAGAGAGGCCAGAGGATAGTAACTCACAAACAATGTAAAACCAAAGAAACATAAGCCTTAAAAGGGTCCTGGTTCTTGTTTTGGCACCAACTAGAAAACATTTTCCATTTGCTAATATATGATTTTCTAGCATCAGATTTCCTTGCTCCTTTAATACCAGATGTACATTCTCAGAACACAGGTGTCCAAGACTAAATCATCCAGGCAGTTAGCTGCAGTTTGCTGTTTGGAGTCGGGATGTATTACCCCCACCCCACCCAGTCTTGTTTGAGTAGGTCTAGTCTGTGAGGAACTTGTGATAAGTGCCCTTATCCATTTCCAATAGAAGGAAGAACCACTGTTGCCTGGGCCAGAAGAGAGTCACCACAACAATCTTTGGAGAGTCCTTCTGGATCTTCATAATAATCCTGGATATTAATGGAAAGGTTAGAATAGCATACAGGAACATTCCTGTCCAATTAAAGGCATTTGTCTTCCAGTCCTTCTTGCATGGAATCTTGGAACAGAATTTTTACAAATGATCGTTGTGATGGGGAGGAAAAAGATCGGTCAGAGGTGTTCCCCACAGCTTGATCAGTTTTTGAAGACCCTCTGATTCAGTTTCCATTTACAAGGGTCAGTCCTGGTCCTGCTCTGCTGTCTGCCACGAAATTTTGCTCCGACTATATATAAGATACCTGCAGAGTGGAATGTGCTGAAGCATGATCCCAGGCTACCATAGCTAGTCTGCACAGAGGGTAAAAATCTGGTCCCCTTCTGCTTAGATACGTCATCACTGTGCAGCAGTAAAAACTTTTAACTGCCCTGGAGACCACAGACGCTTAAGTGTGTTGACAGCATTTATAACTGCCAACATCTCTTTTATGTTTGAGTCATTTGGTCTGTCTTTTCTGTTCCAAATATCCAGAACTTTTATCCCCATATACCCTGCACCGCAAGCAAAGTCTAAGAAGTCTGTTGTTACAGACTGTGTTGGAGCTGGAAAGGAAAATGACAATTTGGATTCAGATGAAACTGGTCTCTCTCCACTACACAACCTCCCTTTGCATACATCCCAAAACTGTATTCTGGAATGTCAGGGGGCATGGATTTTGGGACCATACAAATTTTAAGCACCACTGAGTTTTGCTAGATGAATTATGAGAATCATGGATGCCGTGAGAACTAGCATACTGAGAAATCCCCTTGCTGAGACAGTTGTTTGAGTGGAAAAGCTCAGGAAAAGATCTATATATCTACTTCTCCCATGAAAGAAAGGCTCTTTGAACTGCAAAATCTAACAGTCACCCTATGAAAACAATGTTACGATGAGTTAAGCAATACTTTTGGATAATCTCCTGAAACCCCAGTCTGTGCCGGACAACTCTCAACCAACTGAGAGATTCCTGATACTTTGCATAACACTCTGGAAAGATAAGCAAGTCATCTAAATAAGGAAAATGTGAATACCACACAGTCTGCAGTAGTCTACCACTGGAGTTAAGACACTTTCTAAATACCCTTGGAGGAGTGATGACGAAGAGAGTAATGCAGAGAAATGAAAGCGATCCAGAAACAGAAAACCTCAAGAGACATAAGATATCTGGAGCTAAACAAATGCGATGATAGGCATCTTTTAAATCTGAAGTCACCAGAAAACCTAAATCAGAAATGAGACAAACTGAACAAATAACATTTTGAACTTGACCACTATCACAAACTGGTTTAAAAAGGAAAGATCTAAAAGTAGACTAATGAAGCTTCTTTCTCTGGTACCAAAACACTTTTGATGAAGCCCTTTGCCTACCTGAAGAGGTCGGATCACTTCTATTAAACCTCTGAGAGTCAGTAAGTGTTGACGACTTGATGGAAAAAAGCAAGTTTAATCTAGCAGGTGTGGTGGAATCCCTTGGAAGGGAGAGACAAGAGTCCCACTGCCATCCACATCTGTGATGAATCATATTCACAATCCATTTGACAAAAGACATCTGTTGTCAAAGAAACAGAGGTTCAGATTTTTCAGAAAGATTAAAGACTTGCCTGGATGGGAAGGGGGGGGGGTACAACAAATCTGAAGATGATCATTCAGATTTGTTAGACTGCCCTTTATTCAGGGTTCTTTTTTTGGTAACTCTCTGCCACTGCTTTTCAAATGTCTGCTTACCAGCAGCATGCTGTGTCTATTTATGTAGCTTTTTGAAAAAAAAGTTGTAGAGATAGCATTAAACCTCTTGACAAACGTTGAGAAGGATGGCTCATCTCTTGTTATGTAGCAGATCGTCCCAAACTACCTTTCTCTAAGGGAGAATTCAAAATTTCAGCTTTAACATGCCCGATGGTTTTGTGTACACTAGCAAGGAAACCTCTTCAAACAGTACCAATGGCAAAAGCCAAATCATAAGCACATTTCAAAGTGGGGGTTATCCACTTGAGACACAGAAGCAATAAGATTATACACTTTTTTCTGCAGATGGGGAAAGGATACTATAATGTTCATCATGTTCACAAAAAGGCAAGCATAACCTTTAACATACGATCTTGACAACTGAGAATTCTTACAGTAAGTAATACAGAAGAATACACTTTTTCAAAATTCTATCAAAAGTTTTCCCAGCCTTTGCAAAAGTGAAAAGATTAGCATTTACCAGCGGTTTTGCAGCAGTTGGGATTACCAGATAAACCACTGCTGGGTCTGATCTAGAGTTAGAATAAAACAACTTGAAAGACTGAGGACATTTACATAATCTATCTACTTTTTAGGGGGCAGCAAGCTGGCTATCGGGCAAGTTACAGGCTGTAGTAAATACATCCTCCAATGTTGGAAGAAAACGAGGAACTGGCACAGGTTCAGGAAACTCCAGTTTCAGTAAATCATAACATTTAAGATAGAGTGGAATATCATTTTGTTCCCATGGAAACAACTGATTCAGTATATAAACTATTTCAGAATCGGATACAGAGAAGCATTCAAAGGGAACCCCAGAAGCCACCACTTTCCACACAGTCAGAATTACAAACCTGAGGAGAAAAAACAAAAGTTGTCCCTTCAAAATAATTTTGTGGTTCAAAATCTTGAACCTCCTCATAAAATGAAAAATCCCTTTTTCTTTTACCACAAACAGAACTGGAAGGGTCAAGATCCTGATATAAACCCTGAGCTAAGCCCAATAAATCATTCCTGTCCAAGGTAACTAAGACAGAAGAAGATGTATGTCTGTTTGCTTCTTTTCAACAAGAAATTCTGAGGAAGCAGACCTACCTCTGACAGGCCAAGCCTAGCTAGGGACAGGCACTCTAGTGTGGCTAGACAAAAAGAAATTCCCTGCTCCTTCCTCCAATAGCAACAAGAGTAGTTCTCCCATACCCTACAAGGGCATTCCAACAGTAGCAGATGATGTTTCTACATCCTCGTCCATGGTGGCTGCAGAGATTACAAAGGAGTACAAGAAAAAAAAAAAGAATGGACTGATTAACCAGAAATGGCCAAAGCAATGCCATCCATCTGTGGCTGGGGAAACTTTAGTCACCTGCTGTACTAGCAAAGTTAGCTCGTTACTTTTTATCTTTTTGAGTCTTGTAAAAGGAAGAACCCAGGAACCAGTAGACTGCTCTATGGTTAAGTCAAAAAATGCCTAATTCCCATGGAAGCCACCTGGCATCAGTAGTTAGTAAAACAGTTAAGTATTAAAAAGTTAATGTTTCCACCAAAACCACAATGAGAAATACTTTAAACACTTATTCCACATATCAAAAGTAAAATAACACAACTTTTACCAACAAAAATAGTTTTTAACTAAGTTTTAACCACTTTTCTTTCCACAAATTAAAAAGTAATGCTTCTGAATAAAAGTTACGAAAAGTCGTGACAGTCTGCAAACACTTCTAGCTAAAATATATATATATTTCACAGAAAAGGTTTGGTATCTATTATAGATTTAAAAAGTGGACTTTTTACTCAAAGGTAGCTTATCTGCTCGTTAATGGAAGATTAGCAGACTATCGATCCTCAAAAGCCTGCATGATTAGTGCTCTTCAGTGTCAGGAAAGCTATGAAGGGCTTGATGCTCAAGCCTCTCTCCTTATTCACTGCTGTTTGAGTTGACTAATGGTTTGGGTGTGTGCTGGTTGCCTTTAAGCTTGGAAAACTGTCCAGCAGGATATAACCCATATAGCTACAACACTAAGCAGCACTTAACAATATGATGAACCATCAGTCCATTCCATGCCTTTTTTGTAAATTTATAGTGCTGTACAGTGCAATGCTACTGCTGTACAGTCAGGTGGACAGTCTTCCAATGAACAGAGTACTTAAAGTGCTCACACCTATACTCTCCCCATTAAGTCACAGGTAGTGCCAGTTTCACTCAAATAAGTACGTCATTGTCTAAGACTGTGGAAGAAACCTCTTTGCAACGTTATGGTAATGAGGGGATCTGGGGCTGTGTCAGCTCTCACTGGTAGGTACTTGCCAGCATGGGGGAGAGGGGCAAAACAAGGTAGTGTGATACCAGATATGTAAAGGTGGCCTATAACTGAAATGGGGGTTACCATGGGTTAGGTACCTGTTGTGCTACCTAGTGCTGTTGATGTAGTAGTGAAAGTTTAGGTTTCTAGAACAGATGTCTGTTTTCCCACTAGGTCTGTTTAGGTGAAGGACTTCAAAGACTGCTGGGTCAATCATAGTACAGAAGAATACACAGAGATCACCCCTCAGCAGCCTAAGGGATAAAGCTCAGTCTCTCAGAATATGCAAGGATACTGAGACTTGAGATATCAGAGTACCACCCAGACAAACTTTAAATCCAGTCTGGATATCAGAAAATGAGTAGCAAATAGTAACCTGGGGTATATGGGGAAAACCTGCTTAATGCCATAATGTTGCTCTTCCAGTTTAAAATATTAAGGACCTGCTTTTTCTTTTTTCATCTCCACAGGATCAAGCTTGATGGCTCCTGATCTGTGCCTAATTTAGCATGTATGCTCAAGGGAGCCAGGAATTCACCTGTAAGCAAAAGCCCTATGACCTACTGGTTCCTGTCCAGGATTCCCCCATGAACTCTTTCACTTGCTTTGAGTGTTCGGGTGGTATGGAGCAGCACGCATTATAGATATCCCATGCTTCACTTCACCTCTGTCATCCCACTAAGAATCTGGGTAGCAGCAGGACCAAACACAAATTCAGAACTTAAAGGAGTATTCAAATTCTCACTTTTTAAACAGGTTTATAAGTTGTTACTAGGCCAACGGCCACTAGGGCCCTTACAAGCCTAGTCACACACCAGAAACCCATTTGTATCCAGAGTATCATGGGCATCTATATGGAGGTGGGGCATGTAAGTGAGGAGGTAATTATGGAATATGTGGGGGGTAGGACAGGGTATTTACGCCCTATATTCTATAGGTGAGAAACCTCTGTGGGTGTTCCACTTGCTGCAAGTGTGGTATTATAACTTCCTTGGACCTAGATGCCATACACTTACTTATCACTTAGGCCATATGGAATAATTTTCTTACTATCTTAGCTACATGTTAGTCAAAGGCTAGACTGCTGTCTACGTATGTTCCCAGATCACTTACTACTGGGTCGACAATTAAGGGTGTTTTACTGATGGAGTAATTAACGTGGGTAGACAGTTGTCCGAAGTGCATTTTTGGCACTGAATTTTAGTAATTTGTTGTGTTAAACCCTCTTGCAAGATGTTGGGATCTTGACTTCTGAGAAGTACATGACAAACAGAAGTGGGCTCAGCACAGAGTCCTGGGGTTCTCTGCTGGTGACTGGTTTCTTGGTGGAGGTGGTCTCACTGATCCTGACCTTCTTGGGTATTGTCTGTGTGCCAGCATGCAATCCAGTGAGATATATAGGGATTTATGATTAACTCAAAGAGCTTGTCGACAGTGCCTGAGTGGGGTACTGTATCAAATGCCTTGACCAGGTCAAAATATGCAGTATACACTGTTTTACCATCGTCCATTGGATTGGTGACCCTCTCAAAAAAAGACCATCAGATTTACTAGGCACAGTCTTCTCTTACAAAAGCCAAACTGGGATGAGTTCAGTGTCTGTACATTGACAATGTCCTTGTTTATCATTTCCATAACAATTTGTTCCACTCTTCTGCATGTTGGCCTTGTTAAAACTGATGGGTCTGTTGTTCACTGGGTCAACTTATGGTGTGCGCCCTTCAATTGGAATATAGCCTGATTTCTGGCTGTTGTTGAAGTGGTCCTGATAGGGAATTTTTTAAACTGTTCCCAAGGCAACCGGAATGTTGTCAAGAGCCATAGAGATGATGTTCTTGACTTTAGCAAATGCTACCAGCACCATGTCACTGACAACAGTTGGGGGAGGTATGTTGGGGGATTTCAGTGGAGAAGCTTTACTGTCAGAAAAATTCTGGTTATGTAACCAAACACACCTTCTCAAAATAACAAAAACTGGTGCATTTCTAGAAATAGTGTCCACACCTTTCAAGATGCTTTTCAAGGCATGTTTTGAAACCTGAGTCACAATACAAACAATCTCATTTCCTTCTGCTCAGCAGGCAAGGATACAGCAAACTCATCTAAAGTGTAAGCACACTGCAAAATAAATGTCCACATCAAGCCATGAAATTTTCAAATTCTAAAGACTAAATTTCTAGAGTGCACCAACTATTTTCCCTGCAATTCGAACCACTTGCCAATTTTAACTGAAGGTGCAGGGTTAGAAGAATCCAACGCTCTCTTGTTAAGAGTTGGCAGCTACAAAAACCACATCTGGGTCAGCTGAAAATGGAAGAGAGAGAGCTGCAAGGTAAGAGTACATCATGTATTTCTTCAGAGACTTTTTAAGAAGTGGTTCACTAGCCAAAGTGATTTTACATGAAGTTTTATAGACACCTTCTAAGGCCATATTGCCTGCAATGTGGTGAGGTTTGTTTCTTTTTACTGAAAACAACACTACAGGACAAAATATCTGGGGACACAATATTATGCCTGGCAAGGGGTCTATTATGCCGGACCGCTCCTGCACTTGAAGAGTTTGGTTCTCCATATCTGAAGCAGGTATTGGAATAGTCCAGGAGGAGACATCTGACCCTTGTAACAGACGGCTGCAAGCTCACACCAGAGGGTGACAAGGAAAAAGGTAAGTGGTCTGCAAGACGGCTTAAGGCAGCATCAGATTCAAAAACCACAGGTTTAGGTATGTTTGTGTTGTGTTTTCTTTTTTAGGTACAACTGGATTTGATTGGGGGGGTGTAGCCCTATCAGGGGTCCAGCAAGTCTGAGGAAAAAACACCACCCAGAATAATACATCGACACCTACTAGCATAAGCCCCAACTATTAAAAGGAAGCAGATCCTGGCTGCACTTGCCAAGTCCAAAAACACAGCCTCAGTGGGCCCCGACAATATCTTGGGATGTCTCCTAATTAGCTTGAAACATGACCTATCAGGACTACTTCAGTCACTTTTCAATTACAGCCTCAAAACAGGCATTGTACCACAAGGATGGAGGACTGCAATAGTTATCCCACTTCACAAGGCTGGACCATCAACAACATTAGTCTGACTAATCTAATACGCAAAGCCATGGAACAAGTTATCATGGAAATGATCAACAAAGACATAAGCAAACTTCAGACACTGGATCCAACCCAGTTTGGCTTTGTCAAGGGAAGGTCATGCCTACTAAACCTGGTGGAGTTCTTTGAGAAGGTTATCAAGGCAATGGATGAGGGAAAGATAGTGCATACCACCTACCTGAACCTAGTTAAGGCATTCAATACAATACCTCACTCGGGTATAGTTGACAAACTTATAGAACTGGGCATACACCCTTACATAACTCACTGGATTGCCAGTTGGCTTACAGACAGAATCCAGAAACTCATGATTGCTGATACTATCTCCACTAAGAGACCGGTCACCTGCAGGGTACCTCAGGGCTCACTGCTTGGACCGCTCCTATTTGGCAACTACTACTCAAACGTAAAGGCCAATGTCAGATGACTGCAAATTGGGAGCTATCATAGATTCTCCCCATAACACAAACATATTACAAGAGGATCTAACACAGACAAACAACTGGAGCCAAAGTTGCTATGAACCTATGAAACTTGATTACAATGTACCAGCAGATTATCACAAGTCAGTTTGTTTGTGTTATCACAAGTCAGTGTTTCTTCATAATATTTGAAAGTATTCTGCTGAAGTTACTTCTGCTGTCACAACAAAATCATTCAATAATTGCAGTGGTGATAACAACGCACTTTGAAAAACATGAATAATAATCAATAAAACCAAGAAAAATCAGTCACTACTACACCTATATTGTGTGTATGGGGTGGGGGGAGGGCTCATGAACAGCTTTCTCTGTCTCATCCTAAGGGTTTATTGTATCCTTTTGTTGCCCAAACATGTCCCTGATGTCAATATGCATTTTACCAAACTCGTACTTCGATTTTTTTACATCTCACTCTGGAGGCTGCAATACCTGTAATACTTCATAAAGTTTATCAAGATTTTCACTTAATACTTTTATGCCTTACTTGTAAGCATTTTCATTTGTTAGCTAGAGGAAAATACTGATCCAAATAGATGAAATCATACAAATACAAAGCATTTTCAATTGTTAGCTACAGATATAATCACCCAAATACATACCTTCTTAGAAATCCTTGAATACATTGTCCATTATTCTTTGGAAACAGACAGTGGCTAGCTCATAGCAAAATGCAATTTATTACACACAAACACTGCTTAATCATTTAGCTATCACATACCTCAGAATCACCTGTTGATATGCAGCTACTCCAGCACTGATTCACCACTCAACAGCTCTTTTTCAATCAAGGGAAAGGTTATAACCTTAGTACCTGCAGCCTTATTGATGGTTCATTTATGATTGATGGTTCATTTATGATTTCCATAAATGTATACATCACTCTCCCTTCTTACAAGATCAGAATAACTGCCCATTTTCTACACTTTATTGGACTAACAACCTTTTCTCATATTTTTTTCAAACTCTTCTGCACTGCAAAAGGTAATTATCTAGGCTTGCAAATCTCTGCTGTGACACACTGATCCATCAAAACTGTTGTATTTATACCATACAATGTTTTAATTGCTGACAACACTAAGCATTTCTTGCATCAATCTAGTCTCGGGTAAGTCAGTGCTTCACAAATTTTGTTTACAGTTTAACACACATTTCAGCATTCTCCTGCATAAAAGTATTCTATCGCCTATTACCACAACTAAAAGACAAATATTCATTCTGTTTTCCACAGTACAATATAGCCAAATATTTTATCCAATCCAGCTAAATGCTAACCTGTGCCTGTTTCAAGTTTCAAACTAGTACATTGTAAGCACTTGTTAGGAACCACTGCCTGAAAATGTGTTCAGGTATAACATATACTGCTGTATCTTTCTTTAGTTTTTATCATTTATAATAAATTTAGATACAATTATTTGGCCTTCCTGAGAATAGGGTTGGGGTTAGCATACTGGTTACAGTATTTACCTTTCAGATACAAAGGACAGGGTTTGATTCTAACTTTTGGGTTGGGGGTTGGTACAATGGTTAAGATGTTTACCTCACACACACAAGGTATAGGATTCTTAACTTTACAGGAAAATTGCACATGTTTAAAATGGCCTGCAAGGACAGCTAGCCTAGTACTTACCTATGAACCTAGCACAATGGTAATTTAGTGTTGAATTTATTCTTTTTCCATATTTTCATACATTTGTATTTAACACTCAAGTGAAAAAATTATTAGTTATGTACTTACAATAATTTGGAATCTGTGCTGTCCATTCTCATTCTGCTTCACTGATGGGTTACAGAGGCAATCCGTGGATCTGACTTGGCCGCCTTCTACAGACTTCAGCTTCCAGGCTCAAGCTACTCCCTTACCCATAATCCTCTGCCCTTAGCTCAACCTCCTCAGATCAAGTTTGCTGCCCCTTACAGAAAAAGACAGAAAGCAAGAAAAAGGAACCAAGGTCTCAACCTGGAACAGAGGTTCCAACAAAGGCCTTTCCAGACCTTCCAGAGCAAAAACATGTTTGGACAGGGATGGATGGGTAGGAAGGTGAAGCAGAATGAGAATGGGCAACACAGATACCAAGTTATGGTAAGTACATAACTAATAAATCTGATGTTATCCTTTTCATTCTGTTTCACTGATGGGTCAGTGTCCCCAGCTACATGATTTCTTGGGTGACCTCAAGGAAGGAAATGCTGGAGCAACAGCGAGCCAAAGGATGCCCTGCTCCTGGAGACAATGTCCAATTTATAATGGGTCAAAAAGGTATGAGACTTAGACCAGGTAGCTGCAGCACAACTGTTGTCAGTAGGAATTCTAAATGAAAAGGCCACTGCTGCAGCGATGGATCTCGTTGAATGGGCTTTTGGAAGACTACACAACTGCAAACCATTTTTCGCATAAATAAATGATATGCAACTGGCTATCCATTTTGTTACTGTTACTTTAGAAACTACCCAACCCTGATGATTAAGCGAGAAAGAGAGAAATAACTGATCAGATTTTCAGAATTACTTTGTTCTATGAAGGTAGAAACATAGCTGTCTGTGAGCATCCAAGGAATGCAACATATATTCTCCTTTGTTAGGATAGTTAGGAAAACACTGGTGATGCACTGATCTGTGTTAAATTTTGTGGCCACTTTTGGCATGAATGATGGATTAGTACAGAGGGAAGCTCTATCCTTGTGAAAAATAATATGAGGCATAGACAAAACTGCCTGCAATTCAGAAACCCTTTTTACTGACGTAATGGCTTCGAGGAAAAGCAGATTTCCAGGATAAATATTTCAAGTCACAATCACTTGGCGGTTCAAGGGATTTTAAGTCAAACCTTGCAGGATAGACAGTCAGGTCCCATAGAGATGTCGGGTCCTTGAAAAGAGATCTGAGAAGAAAAATGCCCTTCATAAAGGCCTTACATAATCTGTTTTAAGCAATAGATCCAGAAGATAATCCCAAATGAAAATTGGATATGGCGGCTAACTGGCGCTTATAAGTTGTGAAAATAGAACCTTTTATTAAATACAGACTCATGAAATGAAAGGACTGAAGAAGCTGGGGCTGAGAAAAGATCAGTGTGGTGATTAGCAGCCCAAAATCTTCTCCACTTGCATTTATATACTTTTTTGGCAGATGCTTTCTGGGAAGCTAGAAGGATAGCCTTGACTGGCAAGGAAACCTGGACCATCTCACAATCATGGCAACTGGAGAAACCAAGCAGTTAACTTGAGTGTAAGTAGATCTGGGTGGAATCCTAGCATGGGGCGAGTTAGGAGGTCCTGTTTGGATTCTAATATCTATGGATGATATCTCAGGTGAGACCAGAGAAAGGGGAACCAAATTTGATGACGCGAAAAGGGGGTAATGAGGATCATGGTGCTCTTCAACCTTTTGGCTTTCTGAAGAAATTTCAGGATCAGTGGTAGCGGGGGGGGGTAAGCATAAAGGAGACGGGGGGGCATGTACTACAGCGTCCCTCGGGTAGCTCCCTGAAGGGGGTATCAGAGTGAAACAGCTGCTGCCTTGTTGTTGTGAGAAGCAAAGAGGTCACAGCAGGGGTGACCCCAACAGCTGAATATCTTGTTCGCTACTGACTTATTGGGGGACCAGTCATGATGCATCAGAATGGAACCTACTGAGCCTGTCTGCGAATACGTTGGACTTCCCCTGTACATGTGCTGCAATTAGAAAGCAGTGTGAAGAGATTGCCCATTCCCAAACCCTCATGGTCTCTCTGAACAGTGGGTATGAATGGGTTCCTCCTTGCCTGGTAATATACCAGACTACTGACATGTTGTCTGTATGAATTGCAATGGTCCCCAGAAGGACAGCATCCTGAAAGGCTTCCAATGAGAGGAGGACTGCTTTCATCTCTAGGACATTGATATACAAATCTGGTCTCTAGGTGAGTCCACATGGCTTGGACCATCTTCCTCCCCACCCTAGGTGGGAAGCATCTGTGGTCAGTGAGGCTATTGGAGGGGGGAAGGATGAAAGGTCTGCCGACAGACAGGTCAGAGTGAATCCGCCATTCTAGACGAGTTCTGAAAACATTGGTCACCATGATAGGAACAGATAGAGAGTGGTTTAGAACAGACAACTGAACAGCCATTTTTCACTGTAGAATGTGCATATAGTGTTTGGCTAGAGATACCAAGATTATACCAGCTGCCATAGGTCTCAAAGCCTGTAGAGTCAATCTGGCAGGAGGAGCAGGATGAGATAGTATAGGCTGGATCTGAAGAGTCAAGGTGCTGATGCGATGTTGGGTCAAGGAAGCTACCTGAGTAATGGTGTTCAGCTGGACCCCAATAAATTCCAAAGTTTGTACTGGCAATGGTTGTGACATTTCTGGATTTATGGTGATGCCGAAAAACTGGGATAGCCGGTACAGATCATCCCTGGCCTGAGATAGTTGATGTTGGGTGGGGGCAGTTAGGAGCCAATTGTCTAGATACTGGAATACCTGCAACCCTTGCAGTCGGAGATGAGCTGCGATCACTGCCATGCATTTGGTAAACACCTGGGGGGGCTGTTGTGAGACCAAAGGGTGGGGCTCTGAATTGGAAGTGACTGGCTCCTATGCAAAAACGCAGGTGATTTCCGTGGCGCTTGTCTATTTTGATGTGACAGTATGCATCCTTCAAATACACAGAACAAATCCAATCATCTTTACTTAGTAACAGAAGGATAGACTTGTAACCATTCGGAACTTCTCTTTCTTTACACATAAACTGTTTGCTTAGGTCCAAGATAGGCCTCAGGTCCCCTGTTTTCTTTGGCACCAAAAAGAAACAAGAGTAAGTTCTGGATCCTCTCTGTTTGGCTGGGACCACTTGGATGACTCTCTTTTGCAGTAATTCTTTGCTTTCTAGAACTGCCAACTCCTTCATGCTGGGTGGAACATCTGGGAGTTTCTTTTGAATTTCTGGAGGGGCTAGAGAAAAGGGAATGTAGTAGCCTCTGGATATTATGCTTTGCACCCAAGCATTTGCTGTTACTTGGGCCCATCCATCTGGGTGCAAGGAAAAACCACCCCTGACTGCCTGCAGTGCAGGACAGTCTGGCAGCACTTCAGGAGCTCTGAAAGGGTTTGTTGGAAAAGGGATCGCTAAAGCCCTGGTTTTGTGGGCCCCCCCTGCCTCTAGGGAGGCATCTCCCACTAAAGCCACCTCCTCTGCCTCTGGATGACTACTCTCCACTTTGATCAGGAAAAGATACTTGAGACTTTTGGAACCAAGTCTTTTTAGCCTCTCCGATTCCTTGAGTAGGTTCATTGAAGGGTGGAAAATGTGATCCCCACAGAAGACAAGGTCTTACCTTCTTACTCACTGTGGGTCAGGGTGTCTGACTGCCCAAACAAGAAAGAACCATAAAAAGGGGCATTGACAAAAGATGACTTAAAGGGGTCCGCAAAATCAGAAAGCCTCATCCATGCATGTCTACATATCTCAATGCCAGAGACGGCTGCCCTTGAGGAGCTTTATGTTGAATGTGAAATGAGCCTCATGGAAGAATTTGCCAGGGAAGTAAGACTGGTAAGCTTCAGAGAAACCTTATCAAGATCCTCCTTAGGCATTAACTCTGCCAAGGACTCAAAGTTCCTTAACTAGATCTCTCTTTAGGAGAATAAAACGTGCCAAGTAATTAAGTACTCTAAGGGAAAAATTCACATAAGAGAAGGTGTGCTTCCCGAACCTGTCCAGCGCTCTTGTACTCCCTGTTCGGTGGGTGGACAGTAGAGCTCTGTTGTGCGAGGTCTTTCTTTGTAGCTTCTGCCACTTCCATAGTGTCAACTGGGATGCCCTTACTCCAAAAGGTTCAATCTTCGGGGGAAGAAAGGATTTTGTCTGGGTGCTTTGGTACCGGGCTCTATGGTGTCCAGCTTCCTCTAAGCCCGATGAGCAACAAGATCTATAAGAATGTCTGCCTAGAGGCCTACTCAAGATGTAGAAGGGCCCACCCTGAAGGCCTCCAGGAATACAGACTCCTCTGAAGAAGGATTTTTGGATGACCAGCCACATCTTTGCTTTAAATTTTCCAAGATGTCTGCAAAGAAGCCATCGTCCGGTGGTAATTTGGGAGATCCTTCTCCCTCATCGTAGTCTGTATCCTCGGTAAGGAACTCCACTGGGGAGTCCAGGTGCCTCCTCTTGCATGTCCCTCTTCCTTGGGATCTCCTCTATGGGATATTCAGGGGAGAAGTCGAAGAGTAACGAGCCACCTCAGGTGGAAGGCTCCGGAGGTGCCTAGAGATGGGCTGACCCTGGACAGAAATGGAAGTTTCAAGACCCAGATCTGATGCAGGAACACGGGGAAAAGCAGAAGTCAAAGGGTTGGTGCTCTGCCTGTAGAGAAGGCCTTTTCCAAAACTCGGAAAGCCGAAGGTCGCGGGGACACCCTTCCCCACTCCCTCAGGGATGACATCTCCGATGAAGAAGGTAGGAGCACTCCAGAACCTCAACTCCCAGACAGAACCAGACCCAGACTGTCAAGGGCCGAAGCTCCAAGGTGAAGGCAAAGATCTGATAAAATTGGAGCCGAACCCCACCCCTTGGATCCGGCCATGGCATCACTGACCCAGGACTCACTCTGATCCAAGGATCTCAGAGCACAGGTAGTCAAGGTCATGGTCGGAGTTGAGGAAGCAAATGTCCTCTGATCAAACCCCAAATCCCTCGGGAGACTGCTGTCCTGGGGCTCTGAAAACTACAGTTCTGTACACTTACCATAAATGCAGATGTTCGAGTGTATTCACTGTTTCAGTCATTACATTTGGGTAATCCTGCTGGCAGATTGCCCTCAGCCGGCCTTTATTCCAAAGTCTTGGGTCCTGCGTCGGCTGCTGTCGCCCCTTCCATGATGTCAGGTAGTCAGGGGTATAAAAGAAGCATCCAACGCCATTTTCTTTAGTTTTTCTTGCCCCAGATGTCAGGTGGCCCACAAAAGGGTTGCCAAAATTTATATATGTATAATTACATGCACCAATATAAAATTTACCTTCATCTACAAGCAAATACACCACATAGGTTGTATAAATCAGAGAAGGAAAGATAGATTCCATCAAAAGAAAAGGGGGATGGTGGGTGGGTAACCTGGACTGCAACAGTGAATACACTCGAACATCTACATTTATGGTAAGAGTACACAACTGTACTATGTTCTTCGTGTTTCACTGTTGCAGTCATTACATTTGGTTAGAGTCCCAAATCTAAGGTTGGGAGGCTGGAGCTAAACAGCATTAGGAGCGGCTATGAGGCCCTGCAGAACTGCAGTGGCAAAGCCTGCCCTGGATTTAGAGAAGAATGGCAGATGATAGCGCTTTATAAAGGTGTGCACTGAACTCCAAGTAGCAGCCTCTAAAATGTCCTTGGTAGGTACTCCCCTGAGAAAAGCTGCTGAAGTGGCTGCAGCTCTGGTTGAGTGTGGCCTAATGCCCTTAGGTATTGGCTTGCCATGGTGTACATACCAGAAACGAAAGCAGTGGCCTATCCACTTTGAAATAGTCTGCTTTGAGATAGCCTTTCCTTGTGATCCTGCAGCATATGTCACTAGTAATTGCTCTGTCTTTCTGAAAAATTTTGGTTCTGTCCAAGTAGAATCTAAGCTGTCTGTGTACGTCCAAAGAATGCAGAATTCTCTCCCCCTTGTTCTGTGGACTTGGATAAAAGGTTGTCAGGTGAATAGTTTGGTTGAGAGCCACATGGGACACCAGCTTAGGCATAAATGTTGGGTTTGTCCTCAGAGACCTTGTCTGGATAAAAAATGATAAAAGGTTCCACAGCCATGAGTGCCTGTAGTTCTGAAACTCTTCTTGCAGAAGTTATTGCTAGGAGCAGAGCTGTTTTCCAAGATAAAAACTTGATATCAGCAGTAGCAGCTGGCTCGAAAGGAGGCAGGGTGAGTTTTTCCAAGACATAGTTGAGGTCCCATGCAGGCATTGGTGATCTCCTTGGAGGTCTTAAATTTTTGGTTCCTCTGAGGTACTGCTTTAATAAGGGATGAGAAAAGATTGGTAGGTCTACATTGTAATGAGCCGAAATGGCAGAGGCATGAATTTTAATAGATGAAAAAGATAGGCCTTTGTCCAGCATCTCAGTTAAGTATTGCAAAATCTGAGGAATATTTGGCACAGCTGTATCAGTTCCTTGTGCCTGGTTCCAAGCACATAATCTCTTCCATTTTCCAGCATAAGATTTTCTAGTACTAGGCCTTCTGGCTTCCAAAATGACATCCATCACAGCTTCACTGAGAGGTGTGTTTTGTATGACTACATTATTCGCCATGCTGTCAGATTTAAAGTTCTGAGTTGGCTGTGCAGGATCTGACTGTTTTGCTGGGACAGTAGATGAGGTATTTGAGGTAAGGTCCAAGCTGGGCATTGAGGCAAGCTCCTTAGTATTGGATACCAGTACGTGTAGGGCCAGTCTGGGGCAATCAGTATCATCTTTGGCTTCACCTGTCTGACCTTTAGGAGTACCTTGGGGAAGAGAGGTAGAGGGGGAAATGCATATACTGATAGGTTTTTCCAGCTGAAAGATAGGGCCGTCCAGTTTCCACGCTTGTCTGTGATAAATCCTTGTGCAGAATCTTTTTAGTTGGTAGTTGTGAGGGGAGGCAAATAGATCTATGTCCGGGCATCCCCATTTTTTTGTCATCATGCTGAAGACTTGTGGATCCAGGTGCCACTCGTGGGGATCCATGAGGTTTCTGTTTAGTTCATCTGCTAGCGTATTTTTCCTTCCTGGCAGGAGTTGTGCCTGCAGATGTACTTGGTAAGTCAATGATGTGTCCCACAAAGTCATGGCTAGTCTGCAAAGGGGGTAAGAATGTGTGCCCCCCTGCTTGTTTATATACCACATAACCGTGATGTTGTCTGCCTTTATCAGTAGTTGTCCTGGATGAAGTAGGTCCTTGAAAGCTGTCAGGGCATTTTGAACTGCTAGCATCTCTTTTTGATTGATATGTAGATGCATTTGGTTTGAGGTCCATGTGCGCTGAATGCATCTTCCTGCCATGTGGACCCACCAGGCATAATCTGACGCATCTGTTGTTAGTGTCTGCCTGGCTGGGGGTAATGTGAATGGCTGTCCCTTGTTTTGGTGACAAGCCTTTGCCCACCATCAAAACTCCTGTTTTAGGCAAGGAATGAGAATAATCATAGTTTCCAGGCTGTGGCAATGTTGAGTCCAAACACTTTTTAGGTACCATTGAAGTTTCCTCATATGCAGTCTTGCATATGGAATTAGTAGGATGCAGGATGCCATGAAGCCCAAAGCCTGCAGAATTTTTCCTGCAGATAACTGTGCCTTTGTTGCCAACATTTTGAAATGGTAGTCAGTTGCCTTTGTTTGTCTGGCGTGAGATAAGCCATCTGGGCAGTTGTATTTAAGCTTGCACCCAGGAATATTATCTCTTGAGAGGGTACTAGTTTTGATTTCTTTTCGTTGACTGTGTACCCTAGGCATGTTAGAAGTCTTTTCATAAATGCCAGATGCTGTAGAAGAATGTCCTTGTTCTCTGCTTGAATTAGGCAGTCGTCCAAGTAAAGATATATTTGTATTCCTCTTTGTCTGCAGAATGCAATTACTGGTGCCAGGCACTTTGTAAAGACCCTGGGCGCAGTAGATAAGCCAAAGGGCAGTGCAGAGAATTGGTAATGCATTGAGCCAGCCTTGAATCTGAGGTATCTTCTGCATATCTGTCTGATTGGGACATGCAGGTATGCCTCTTTTAGGTCTAAAGTCACAAGCCAAGCGTTCTTGCCCAGCATGGGCAGAAGTTGCTGCAAAGTCAACATCTTGAATTTTGGTATATCCAGGAATATGTTCAAAATAGATAGGTCCAGTATTGGCCTCCAGGCCTTGTCCTTTCTGGGTACCAAGAACAGTCTTGTCCCTGCTCTTGCTCTGGTACTTGCTGAATGGCCCCCATGTCCATGAGGGATGAGACTTGATTTTGTGCCTCTGCCCATTGATTTTTTGGCAGATCTGGCCAGCCATTTGCCTTTGGCAGGGTATGGAAATGGAACTTGTAGCCTTGTGACACAACATTTAGGACTCACTTGTCCTGGGTTATAATGTGCCAATTTTGAGAAAAAAGTGCTAATTTTCCCCCTAAGGGTGCTGCCAGGAGATAAGTGATTGGTGCAGGCAGGGGGAAGTCATTGGGACTGTTTCCTGTATGGTTGTGATTTGTCTTCTCCAACTTTGGAGGTAGAAGCCCCCCATTGCTTTGGGTGGTATGAACCTTACGCCTGGGATCTGCCTCTAGGCAGGGCGTCTGGATCTGCCCCTTTGAGGTCTGTCTGACACAGGAAAGGACCAATTCTTTGTTGGCCAGTGTCTACTAAACCTAGGTGGCTGTACTTGTAAAAAAACTTTGACCTTTTGCATAGATTTAGCTTTGTCCTCCATTTTCTTTAACACCAAAGTATCATGCTGTAAAGGTGCATCTAATAATTTAACTTTAACATCATCAGGCAGATTTTGTTCCTTTAAACAAGCATGCCTCCTAATTACAGAACCTGTGACTGCGGCCCTGCATGAAGCCTCTAAAGAATCAAAACCACATTGCAAAGTATGCTTTCCAACTTGTTCAGCTGCATGCAATAAATCCTGCATTTCCTTGTTTTCTGCACATTCAGAGTTTAACAACATTTTCTGTTTAAGCAATGCCATGACATGTTGCTGATATCTGAGCATAAGAAACTGACAGTTTACGGCCCTTATAGCCAAGGTAGCAGATGTGTAAACCTTTTATCCCCATCTATCCAGTGCCCTAGAATCTCTGTCAGAAGGGGTAGGGTTTTCTGCAGTTGAAGCCTTATCTCCTTTGGGACTCTGAGAAATAGTTTCTGGGTCTGCAGCAGGATTTTTAAAAAGGAATTTATGAGAGTCAGGAACCCTGTAATATCCGTCAGGCTTAACAGGAGTTGGAGGTAAGGAGTCAGGGGTAAAACTAGACTCCGAAAACACATCTACAATGTCTGGTACAGATGGGATGGCTAGTGGCTTGTGTTGAGGTAGTAAAAGGAAATCCCTGAGCCTCTTTTTAGATTCTGAAAAATCTTGGCTCTCCCAGTGGAAATGCTCCCTCATGGTATGTAAGGTTTCCCCAAAAGAATAGTCCTCTGGAGGAGAAGCTGAAGGTATAGATTCTTCAGCATCAGAATCCTCATGGGGGGAAGAGAATATTCCTGATCAGAAGAGGAATCAGAAGAAATGGAAACCTGATCTTAAGATTCATAGTCAGTCTCTTGCCTAGGCCTCTTATCAGGAGGGGGATGGGAACCCCTGATCAAAGTAATCAAGTCTTCGGCCACTTTGAGCATCTGTTTTTTGGGCATAGAGGCCTGACCACGTGGCTCTTGAGTTTGTTTCTTTGCTTTGGAAGGTGCTTTAGTCTTTGCCTTTGAAGCTGAAGTTGGTTTGATGTAAAGATGTTTAGGTCTGAATACACCCTCAGAAGCCGGTGCCTGCTCAGCGGCTCCGGACCCGTCTGAAGGGATAATATCAGAGGCTCCAATACCTTGAGTTTCCAGCGGCATGGTTGACTCCATGTGGGAGTCAGTAGCGGCCTGCGACTCTAAAGTAGCAGGCGTCAGGGGCTGCGAAAGCACCTCACTGAAGACCAGTGAACCAGCGACTGGCTTAGGAGAAGCTTTGTCGTCAGTTTTGGGCCTCGGTTGTCTATCTCTTTCCTTTTCTTTGCGTTTTTTGTGAACTCCGGTAGTCAGATGGCTATCCCATGACATTTCTGGATAACTAACCGGCGTCCAAAATAGTTTAAAGCAAAATCATAGCACAAAACCAACAACCAGAAGGATTGTGATCAGGGCCTAGGCAAGGAATACAGTAAGAATGAAAATCCTTATGAGGTATTTGCTTCCCACAAGAAATACAATTATTAACTTTTTCTGACATCGGTCTGGAGCAAGAAAAAAGTTTCCCCAACGGGGTACTCAGCTTTATTGAAGACTTAGGATCTGAAACTCAACACGAAAATCTCAGGAGTTGACCGACCAGCACTTGCGAACTGCTTCTGCTTCGGGCAATGCGCGGCAAGACAGACTAAAGAAAATGGTGTCGGCTGCTTCTTTTATACCCCTGACGACCTGATGTCAGGGAAGGGGCAACAGCAGCCAACGCAGGACCCAAGACTTTGGAATTCAGGCCGGCTGAGGGCAACCTGCCAGCAGGATTACCCAAATGCAACAGTGAAACACGAAGAACATCCTCTACTCAGATCGGAAAAGGAAGTGGCAGGGAAACTCTCCAATCCATGAGAGGATGGAGCTGGAAGTACCCCCACTGGGATCTGAGCCGTGATAATAGACTAAACCATTTTGTCCATGTTACCGTATAGGCTTCTAAAGGATCGGGAAAAAGCCACTGAAGACAGTTGTGAATGCCTAGGAGCATGAAAAATCTTCAATGGCACTGTGGGAGAGACAGATCTGATGGATCTCTTGAGTGACCAAATCCTAGCCTCAGGATCCAGGGATTTCTGGGGGTGAGGAATTGTTTGAGTGCCTGGATTCAACAACTTGGTATCTGATGAAGCAGTAGAATTAAGATGGTGGAGTTGGAGCCGACTTGGAGGACTCTGGTCCAGAAGGCGGCCGACTCAGAGCCATCAAGTCTACTGGGTCCGAAGAAGCCTACATAGATCTCGGCGCTGATATTCTCAGATCAGACTCTTTTGGTAGTTTTGCTGGAGCCTCCAAAGACGCCCTAGAGTCCTTATGGTGGCGTTTCTTAGCCTCAGAACCCCACAAATCCTTGGGGGAAGGTTGAGCCCCTGTATTAAATAAAGGAGTGGGCAGAAGGCTGTTGAAAATTAGGTTATCCTTCCTTTCCAGAATGGCTCAAGGATTGAACCCTTCACAAATTTTGCAAAGGGAATCCAAGCAGGCTGCTCCTAAACAATAAACTCACTTGTCAAGTGCATCAGTGTGTGGAATCTTCCTCCCACACACAGCACACTGTTTAAAATGCGTTGGTTTATCCATCTGTAAGAAAACACAAACTACTGTAAAAGGAATGTTTTTTTTTGTTTTTTTTTTAAGAAAATATGGTGATCCACACAGTATTCATGGATGAAACATGATAAACACTGGTCACAAAACACGGTGAGCTTTTCTTGACATGATTGCCCATTGCTTACTTTCATGCAAACCTGGACTAATAGCCCACACATAAAGCAGACAGGCTACAGATATTTCCAATTTGAAAAAGGATACATGGTTGCATCTTTTGCTTTCCATTGTGCAAACCCTCTAAGCATTACTGCACAGCAATTGGCAACCCTCCCCAGCACCTGCAGGTCTAGAACATCTGCAGACAGGAAGCAGACAGTAGACAATTTCAAAATGGATACATTGTATCCTCTATAGTTTGCCACCATGCAAACAGGCTAAACAGTGTTGATCAGTGGTTAACAGACGTACTTAATGAATACGAAAATATATAACTGTTAACTGATTCTGTAGCAGCAGGTTTAAGTGTAGGGCTGTAATACAGGCCATAATGGGTTCTAATCTAGCACACTTACAATTGTATTAATGACCATCTTCTCAATTAAAAAAAATCAAACAATTATAAATAATAAATATGTAGAGCAGTGAAACTCTTATGAATTATATGTATGACAGAGGATATGGACTACTATGTTTCTGCAATTATAAATGTCTTCTCTGGCCTTGGATGGCCTTCAGACCTCAATAATACTCATACACTCATGAACGTATAAACCGGGACCTTGTCAGATTACACATACACCTTGCTCTCAGTCTGTCAAGTGTGTGTTTGTGTGTGTGTGTGTGTGTGTGTCTATATATATATATATATATATATATATATATATATATATATATACACATATACACACACACATACATATACAGTTAATGAGCATGTTCAATAAGCACATCTTCTGTGATAAGGATAAGAAATCACCTATGTGGAAGAATATAGTTTGTTTTCAATGCCAACAGCCATCGCTTGAATGGAGGGGATAGGTGGAGGAAAAGAGGAGACCTAATGACCTCACACTATAATAAAGGGAGGAAATTATACATAAATTATATAAATTAAAGTTGAAGAGTTTTAAGAAGAAACAAGATGAAGTAATCACTTATCTGATAAGATAACATTTAGAGCACTGGATTCACATCTGTACCTACTGGCGCCAAACAAGATCTGAGGAGGTTCAGCTAAGGGCAGAAGATTATGGATAAGGGAGGAGCTTGAGCCTGGTAGCTCAAGTCTGTAGAAGGCGGCAGAGTGGGATCCGAGGATTGGATCTGTAACCCATCAGTGAACCAGAATGAGAAGGACAACATCAGATATTATTCTTATCTTGTGACATGCTTATTTTATACATACAACTTTTCCACAACTGGGTATTTGACTCTCTTCATAATGGCATAGACTCAGACTGTGATTTTAACTGTTAAAATGATAAAAGTTTTTTTTTTTTTTTTTTTTTTTTTTTTTTACCATTTGCAGTACGTGCCTGGCATTTAAATTTTGTGTACAGTATTGGCATGCACACTTCTGGTTCCTTAGAGCTCTGTGGAGAAAATTTTTATCTAACAGTCATGTGACGTCTCCTGTTTGGTATCTACATCTCGGAAGTACAGGCTAACACAGAAGACCTTTGGCTAATAAAGTCTGCAGATGACTGCAAACTAGGAGCCATAATCGAGTCCCCAAATGATGTGAACATCCTACAGAAGGGCCTCACTGAGATAGATGCCTGGTGTCAAAGTCATTGCCTCAAGCTCAATGCCAAAAAGTGCATTGTCATCCCCTTTGGTAAAAACTCTGTACCCATGAACTATCACATAGGCGGCAGTCTACTTAATGCCAAATGTGTGATAAGAGACCTTGGGACCCAGGTGGACAGTAGTCTCTCTTTTGATAATCACATCGCCACAGTAGTCAGAAAATCCTTCTATGTGGCACACCTCATCACAAAAGGATTCTCATCCAGGAAAAAAAGCGGTCATTGTTCCCCTCTACTCGACACTCATTAGACCCATTACAGAGTACAACTCCCCTTTTGGAATGTACCTCACAAGACATCTGCAGCAGCTGGAAAGGCCACAGGAGTACCTCACAAAGAGGATTACTGGCCTCAAACAGATGCCCTACACTGAACGTCTCAAAAAACTCCAGCTTTACTCTGTAGCATATCACCTACTCCGAGGTGATCTCTGCCTAACATATAAAGCTATGTCAAACCCACTGCTGTTGGACATGCTACACCTAAAGAAATCCCAATCCCTCCAAGCTACACACTCTAGGGACCTAAACTTGTCTCCACAATAAACAGGACATGTTGGAGGGATAGATTCCTGTCCCAGAGACTTCCCATACTCTGGAACAAGCTACCCATCTATGTCAAGCAAAGTTCTTCATTAGCACTCCAAGAAACATCTTGATGAGTGGATGGGAAATAGTAAATACACCCCGGGGATCACTTCTGTGGCTCTGCTCGACAGGGGCACAGGAAAATAACTTTCTTGGATGACGTAAGCCAGGGAACCTTGTTCGCTAGGCTTACCTTAGGCCCTTGGGCCGATTGCCTTATTTATAGAGTTCATAGGTAGGTACCAGGCTATCTGAAATGCATTTGAAAATGTTACATTTTTCACTGACAAGAGTACGATTCTCGGACAAACTTCACTGTGAATGACATTCGGAAACTTATCTCTAAGAATATAATCCAAACTTTAACTAAATTCAGTTTATAGTACATTGTAACAATTCAGCAACACACCGTTGCTTCCTTACCTCTCTGGTTGCAATGATTAAAAAAATGTTCTGCCATTACCAGTGACTTAAGTCCAAAACGTCCCTTCCATGATTCCAAACAGTAGAATTTATCCCCCTATTGTTCCAAAGTAATCTGTATATGGATGCACCCATAACACTAAATACTGTCATTGTGCTTCTCTGAAGACTTTCACACTCTTTCTGCATATGCATACCTTCACTACACAGTGGATTTAAATTATCTGACTCTCTACAAATAAGCTATCAAAATGATCTTACTCACTTTCTTCTTTGTATTCTATGTAATTTAAAGACAGGCCAAGAGCACATGTGAAGGCACTTGTACTGCCAAACACAAACTTAACATGGACAAGCTCAGTTGTTTGATATAAGGCTGCAAATGATCACTTGTATACAGCTATCACTTTATATAAAGAGGTCTGGGATTTATTTTAAGTAGCTACATGCACTGCTTGATATGCCACAAGCAGTCAAGAAAAACAACCTTGTCTGCCATCAGTATTTATTCACCTGTTTTAAAAGATGTAGGATTTCTGTGAAAAAAATGTAACACAAAGTCCTCAAAGGGTTTTTCTTTCTGGAAAAAAAAAATCATCGGTTTAGAAATGATTTCTCCTTAACAGTCAAAAGATCACCATGGAAGTGGATTTAGACTTTGTCCCACCACTGACCCAAAGCAGATGATGCTTCATTGCTCTTTCTGACATGCTACAATGCTTTTTCAGTGTGCTTTGAGGGTGTTATCACCATTTTGTCTAAGTGCTAACAGGACTACGTTTAATTTTTGCCTTTTCTGGTATTTCCTTATGTCGAACTGGCTTATGACATTTCTGAAGAACATAGTTTAAAATTCCTAGATTTGTTACCGTTTTATGATATTTGTGTCTCATCCCACCTTCCTTAAACTCCTCAGTTTCCACTTTTTGTATTCCAATATTATTTTTGTCATACATCCATTACAGTGCTGACAGTTATCACTCAAAGCTCCAAGACACAAATATACAGCAAATGAAGGCTACAAATGCAATTTTCCCCTACCATAAAGCAGGCTTACTCACAGGCTTCAGATTATCCACAACAAAGTGCAATTACAGCAGGACAGAAAGCACAAAAAAACAGGCTGATCTCCTAAAATAAGTCATTCTGAAATGGAATAGGCACTTAATAATACAAGGAAAGCTGTGTTTTGCAGGACCCTGAGAGTCAGCAGTTCTGAAACTGTTAAACTGTCAGGTATGCAAGTGATGCAGCTGGTCTTACTTCGAAGAGGAACAGCATTGAGCATTTGTGATTAATACTGTCTACTCTTGGAAAATGGTACTTCTGAGGATGCTTCGATAAAGTTATTTACTCGATTGATATGGACCTCTCAGCTCCATCCAAGAGCATTCCATGCAAGAAAAGACTCCCAGCCTTAGTCTGTTCAATGCTTCTCATCCTATGAAGGTAGCTCTCTGGCACCAAGGCTACTGGCACTGAAAACAGGAGCACAACCAAATAAGCTACTGGGATTTCATTCCTTTTTTCCCTTGGTCTCCTATCACATCTAATGCCTTGAAACTCTTCTAATCTCCTCTTTCTGGGGAAAGCAGGAAGAAGTCATTATATCACATCAAAATAAATTCAAATTCTCCAACTCACACATTTATAATACACTTAAAATATTTATGCTAAGCTTATCTCGCATCTCTATCCTGTTGGAAAATAACAAGATGGCAAAGAAGAAGTCAGCTGCATCTTAACACCCTACTCAATCAAAAATGCAAGGCTCAAACAAAAACAAAGAAACCACTACATACATTCATTCATTTCAGCAACTCACAAAGTGAACTCGTACAAAAAAAGGGTAGAAGTAGACCAGATACAGTTTTATACAAAGACTTAACACTTACTTGAAATTAGTTACTACCAACCTTTCCCAAAAATTAAATGTAATATCTTGAAGACAAAGCACATCAGATTTATGATTTTGCATTGTATGAAAAGTGTTTACAAAGTAACAAGATCCCTGTTGTAGAAGCTGTCATTACTTACAGGCACAGTGGACAGAAGTTTTTGAAAGTCATCTTTGGAGACTGTTTGGCACTTGGTGATGAGGATGCAAGACTCTTTAACAACAATCTTCAAGATACAATGCAAAAGTTCATCATTCAGCCTACAATTGTAAGATGACAACACACTATAAGAAACGGCACTGTTTATAAACAGGCAATTTAAACTTTTATATCAGTTATATCGGGCATAAGTCAACAAGAAAGGTAACTTAGTGCTTTTTAGAATCAAAGTACAAAAGAAAACAGCTTCAGAAACATTAATAAACTGAACAGTATAGGGTCTCAGAATGTTACTGCCTTATGCAACGCATTCAGTAATCCTAAGTAACAACCACTTAGCAAAAACCCAGGGCAAACAAACGCCTTACAAATAAAGTATGAATGTATTTAAATTGATTCTGAAGAATAAATTATCATATACCTTGCACATAGTTTAAAAATTCAGTTTTTAAAAGTAAATAAACTTTAAACAAGAGCAGCACATGCCATTTCAGAAACATGTTTTCCAAGTATATTTAATTAAGAACCTTCTCGTTAAAGATGTAGAGTTTCCAAAAAAAGATGCATTGGGCACTATAAATGCAAGCAATGTCTTACAATCTAGAAGGATTAGGAATTTTGTAAGGATGTCTTCATAGGTATTTTTACACCCCTAAGTAGACTTTAGACAGAATTTTTCCTCGGATACACAGCAATTACTGGAGGTGTGATGGAAGAGAGCAGAATTCCTGTGAATATGTTTTTGGGAATAAAACAAGTTGATCGATTTTTACTTTGTCAGGAAATGTTAGGAAGCAAACTATTTTAACAAAGAAAATGATTCTGTTAAGCTGGGATACAGAAAATGAATTACCTAGACATAGTAAGCCCCTACTAAACTTATTATTATCTGTCAAAAAAGCAATTACTAGGCAATGGAAATCAAAAGAAAAAAACATCTGTAATAGAATTGTCGAATGCTGTAAAGGAGATAAAAGAAATGAAGGTGGGGTCTTTAGAAAAGGGAAGGAGTAAACTACAAAGAAATAAATGGAATCTGTGGAAATAATACATATAGAATAATATTCTGGAAGAGTGATATTTCAGGGAAGGCAGGACTTGAACAATCTATGTAATCAAACTGAATATTCAAATATGATTTTTGTCTTGACAATGTGCACAAAGGAATAAACTGCTGAAATGGTTTGTTTCCTCGTTTGTAATAGAATGTGTACCCATATTGCTCTGCATTGTGTAATAAAAATAGACAATGTTTTTGTACATTGTGAGGTATAAACAACAGTTTCAACAAGAATATTTTTTCTTGCTGGAATGGTCAGTGTTGATAATTGCAGCACAAATGATTCTCACTGTACCCATACCTGAAGAAAACCTTAAATTACACTACACTACCTAATAAACAAAAATATAATCTCAGTAAGGCTGACAGGGAATCAAAAATTCCAGGAAGATGCCTTACTGAGGTGCTGATAAAAACTGACAGAATCAAACACAAAAGTTAATACCTTCCAAATACCATACTAAAGCAGAAACAAGCAGACAAAGACATGTACAGTCACAAATCCTCACAGGAGGGTGGCACTGCAGTAGGCATACTGGGGACTGGCATACAGATCAAGCAACTGCCTGGATGTAGCTCTCTTAGCTTTTTCCAGGAGCTGGTACTGAGAATATCCATAGTGATGTGGCTAGTTTGTGTCTCCTCCTCCCCACACCACGGGTAGGACTAAGGACACACTATAACAACTCCATTGCTGCTTTGGGCAGAAGTACTGCACTGACTCAAAAATTCATAAATGAAGCCCATTCCAACAGTCATGCCTGGTGGATCCTGCTATGCAGTCAACCTGGCACCAACACTCTTGACCTATATATACTAGTTAAATGCAAATCTGAAGACCCCACCTCAAGTTCAATTAAGCAACACATCAAAAAGTCAGCCTCCAATGTCAACCACAAATGACCACAGAGAAGCTCCCTCTCTAGCTACCATCTTCTATTATCAATCAGGTCTCCATGAAAGTGGCTTTGCAGTGTCACCAGGCTCAGCCCTCAATAACGCACAAAGGAAACAATATGAATGCAACAGCATGAGTTAAAACAAAATGAAAAAAAGACGATTTTTTTATTTTTAATCAACACCTGTGTTTTGCTGAAGTCTGACTTATGAATTCAGCAAGGCTGCAAAACTATTTCTTTGTACTCCTTAATGGAGCAGAATTTTGGAGTCAATATGAAAATTTGAGGATGTTGCCTGAGAAATGCCGTTAGGTTTTTTTTTTTTTTTTTGAAGTCTATCATCAGTGTAAATGGCTCAACATACAGAATGCACACCTTTGGTGCAGAAGGCTGTGAATTTTATTCTCACACCAGACAGTTGGACTACTGACGTTGCAATCCAGCATAATTAGGAAGGGGGTTATGCACTCCTGTATGTGTTGTCCTTCAGATAAGATGTGAAAATGAGGCTCCCATCTGGTTGAACTAGTGGTAGCTCAAGTGGACATAAAGATCCCATGGCACTTAATGTACACAGTAGGGGTCCTTTATTTGTATACAAAAATAACTCATTTGCAAATATTTACATATGAACAAATATATAAATATACAAATCTGTTTACACATATTCATAATTTACTTCACAAAATCCATGCTAAATTTTCATCCCTATTAGACTCCCACTCCTTCTTCCATAACCACTATCTGATTTTACTTAATATTGTTGCTAAAATCCATTTACCATTAAACATAATTTAATTTATTCTTTCACTCCATACAACCCACATAACATAACTTTTATCTACTTTTTAACATATTCTTTAATTCTGTTCTGATATCCATATTTAAATATATCCATACCTATTTTATCCACTTTTTTTATATCTTCAAAAGCTCTTCACATAGTTTTCCCCACAAATTTTACTCTTTTACATTTCAAAAACATATGTTGTACATGTAGCTTCTTCTTCACAATGTAAACATTTTCTATCACTTTTCTTTTTATATGATGTATTTCCTTTTACTGGCAATTTATCTATTACCAGTTTCCACAAAAAAATCTTGACATTCTACTTTCTGATTACGCCATTTGCTTCTTATTTTTATAGTTTTCATTTTTTCATTTGTTAGATTTTACCACAGTTTTACATTGTAATGCTTTATCACCACATTCTTATACTATACTATCTTTTTCTATATCATCAATTTTTATTTTCCACAAAAATATTTTTTTCTCGGTAACATTTTATTTCTTTATTTATACACTCTCTCACCATACCCCAACATTTGCCATACTTATATTTATACAGTTTTACTACTAACATCCGATTCTTTTCAATTTATCCACTTCAACACTTTGTACAAATTGAATGAAGCAGCGTACACCATTGGGTAAATTAACCCTAAACCACCTCCTTCTTTATTTACATACAGAACTCCTCTTTTTACCGAGTTTAATCTATAACCCCATATAAATGAAAAATATCTGCAATAACTCATTTTCAAATGCTCTTGACAACATAAATACACTTGCTAAGTATGCTATTTTCCCATCAGTACTGAATTTATCAAATACGCCTTTTTTCTGAATGATAAGTTATATGTTCTCTAGAAAAGATGTTTTTTATTTCTTCTAATTTTTCCCACTGAATTCTACTTGCATCTTTATTCCCAAATTTTATACCAGACAAAGAAATGTAATTTGTTGTAAAATATATACCCCTGATCTTAACAAAATTGCCTAAACCTTTACTTTAATTAAAACCATCCCAATCTCTAGACAATAATTTGTGAAATTATTACTTATTTTATCCAAATTTTGTTTTCTGCAATTATTATAATGTCATTTGCGCATGTTAACAGAACTGGAATTCTTAACCATTCAGGTGTTATATACCCTGCCCCCTTCATTTTGTAATTTATTTCATATACTACCACATTCAATGTAAAGACTACACAACTCATTAGACATCCCTGTCTTATACCAATCTTTGTGTGTACCTCTTGGCTTAAACCAGGCATTTACAAGTATTTTTACTTTAATATTGCCACACTCTGACAGATAATTTCCTAACTTTCTCACTTATTTTATATTCTTTCATTATTACCCAAAAGATTTCATGTCCAATTGTACCAAATGCCTTATTAAGCTCTCCTATCATAACTTTTGCTTCTTTTCTGTTCATAATATCATCCACAATTTCTCTATCATTAATAATTCTTGACAGCTATTCCCCTTGATACTACATATGCTATCTTCCATAATATTTTCCATTTTAGTTTCAAATCTCTTTTTTATTATTTTCATAAAGATCTTATAATCATTATTACTAAATACTATTGGTCTCCAATTTAATTCTCCTCTATATTCCTTCTTTCATATGAATGTAAGTATTCCACTAGATAATTATTTATATAAAAAAATTAATTTAACCATTCATTCAACATCTTTAAAATTTTAAGGGATTGGCAAAAAATATTTTTTATACTTTTCATACCCTATTCCATCTGGGCCTGCAGCCAAATCCATACTTACTTGTTCTAGCACTTTATCAAGCTCATTTAAATATCTCCTTTTCCAATTCTTTATTCTCTTTTTTTTTTTTTTTTTTTTTTTTTTTAACTGTTTTTACTTTCCATGATTTTTTACTACCTCCTTTTTTCTTTAAACATTTCTTGCACATATTGTACTACACCACTCATAATCTTTTCGTGAGTTCTATTTTTCCTTTTACATTTTTATTTCTCCCATTATACTACCATTTTCTTTTACTAATCTACTTAAGTCGATACTTCTCTTTTTTCCTTGTAAAAGAATCTTCACTTGTATAACAATTCTTGTATTTATTTATTTCATATAAATCTTTTTTGTCAAAGTACATTCTATCATTAAGTTCTAAATCTTCCAATGCATTGTTATATGCTTTTATATTGTTCTTTACTTTTCTCACATCACATTGCCACTGTAAAATAAACATTTTTTTATATTTTTCCTTAAATATCTCCACCATGCAGACATTTTTTTATAAAATGTTCTTACAGTAATACTGATCTGTTCATAACTGTATCACTAATTTCTTTCCTTCTTCATTCAATGCTTTCTTGTTTACCCTTTTTATTCCTTTGCCTATTTTTATACATTCCTTGTTTTCTTTCATCTCTAGCCATATTGGAAGATTATCAGAAAATCCTGTTTCAACTACCTCACTTTCTCCTATAACTAAATCTTCTGATACTAAAAAATAATCTATGTCAGTTCTATACATACCCTTTTGTAAGTCCATGAATTTTTGACCCAAAGTTTTAACTAACTATATCTTATAACTTCTAACATTTTATTATATCATTCCCTTTCTTTTTACTCTTGCCTATTAAATCACAGTTAAAGTCTCCTGTCATTATAACATTCACATTTATCACTACAAAGTCTAAAATCTGATGAAATAAGTGTTCACTTTCTTTACAGTCAATATATACATATATTATAATTCTATATACTTGTTCTTTTCATTTAAAATCTACTATGCTTAATCTTCAAATTTTTGCTAAAGTTAAATCTAATATCTTTACTGTGCTACAGAATATAACTATTCAAAACATCTTTCATTTCCCAAATTCCAAATTATCTTTCCTCCACATAGTTTCTCCGTTTGTAATCTTTCATTTGTTAAAAATCGTCTTCTAATATAATTATATCTACATCACATGTATTACACCACTGCAAAATTCATATTTTTCTTACTATATTTTTAATTCTGTTCACATTTACAGAAAGTAATCTAAAATTTTCCTTTTCCTTTCATTCTTGGTTTCATAAGTTCATAGCTAATTACTAGACTAGCTTTCTTAGGTCACTGTAAGTCTAACCAGCTTTCTTCCCAACGCTTAGACTGAAACATTGTACCTTATGTTTTGGAAGTCAAACACCTTAACCATTATACCAAGCCCCAAACTTAAGCTGTATAGATTATTTTTCTTCCATTTCCTATCTTTTTACCTTTGTATTTATCCCTATAATTTTGTTTTGTCTTTTACCCTGTTACTAATAGAATTCTTTTTTCCCCCATATACTACTTCCCAGCATATCTCTTCTTCATCACTTATGTCAGAACCTTCTATACTTTTATTTTTTTCTCATGTAATTTTTCTTCTATTTCTACTACAATTTTTTTCTCTGTTCATTTTCTTCTTTTTCCTTACTATTATTTTCATTTTTGAAGTCCATCCATAAATGTCCGATTGTTACATTTTAACATTTCAATTCACCATTTTTTGCATCATGTCCCATTTCCCCACAAATATAAACAATAGTTGTGTAAGAACTTACCATAACCATAGATGTCCTTTTCCATGTTGCAGTATTAATAATCTTAGGGAGTTGCTGCCTGCAGCACCAGACATCCGGCCAGTATACCAAAGTTTTAGAAGCAGGGGTATGTGCAACGCTGCATACAGGGACCATAAACAGACGTTGGCTATATCTGTGACATCTGCACGTCCCCAACTCAAAAATTGGCTGCTGCATAGAGAGAGAGAGTGAGAGACCCCAAGAGCAGGAAGAAACAACTCAAGCTTCAATTCCCCAGGCACAACCAGTATAATAAATATGCCCAAAAGACGAAAGGTGGGTAGGACTGAATACTGCAACATGGAAGAGAAAGGCATCTATGGTTATGGTAAATTCTTACACAACTATTCTATGTCCTTCTGTTCTCATGTTGCAGTATTCATAACCTTAGGGAGAGTACCACAGCTCTCCAGGAAGTTGCATAGGAGGTAGGTATGGGAGCGGAGTCAATGAGACAATACAAGACAGACCTAGCAAACCCTGCTCTAGCCCTGGAGATCAGATCCAATTTGTAATGCTTGGTAAAGTTATGTACAGACGACAAAGTTACAGCCTCTAGAACAGCAGTGTAATCAACACCCTTGAAGAAAGCTGCTGAGGAGGAAGCTGCTCTGGTGGCATGGGCCTTGACAGGTGAACTCAGTTGCTTTCCATGAATGGAATAGGAAAAGGCTATCACCTTAGAAATCTGAGAGGCAACTGTTTAGACATTGCCTTGCCAAGGGCTCTAGGATGGAAGGAGACAAAAAGCTGGTCAGACTGTCTGACAGATTTTCTTATCTAAGTAAAACCTCAGTTGCCAATGAACATCCAGGGAATGCAAAGCCCTTTCTGAAGAGTTATGTAGCTGAGGGTAAAAGACAGGTAGATTAATGGTAGGTTTAAAGAAATTTCATTAACTACTTTAGGCATGAATGAAGGGTTAGTTCTGAGACAAACCCTATCTTTATGAAAAACAACATAGGGAGGAGAAGCCATAAAGGCTTGGATCTCAGTGACCCTCCTGGCAGAAGAAAGTGCCACTAACAAAACTATTTTCCATGTACATAATTTAAGGGAGGATGAGTGGGCTGGCTCAAAAAAAGGCCAATGTAAGTTTTCCAGCACAAAGTTAAGGTCCCAAGAAAGAGGAACAGGCTTACAAGAAAGTCTTATGTGAAGGACCCCTTTCAGAAACCGCTGGACTTCCAACCTGGAAGCTAGAGGTGGAGTCAAGGGAAGGTAAGCAGAAATAGCAGAGAGGTGTACTTTTACTGAGGAGCAGGTCAGCCCTGAATGTAGTAACTCACAAAGGTAGAAAAGGACCAGTGGAACAGAAATTAGAAATGGGTCATTTTTTTCTCTTGAGGGACCAATGGCAGAATTGTTTCCTCTTTAATAAGTAGTTTCTCTTGGTACTTGGTTTCCTGGCCTTCTGCAGGACATTGAGTACGTCCTCTGAGTATAGGTGCCTAAAGGGGATCAGAACTCTAATACCCACACTGTCAGTTTGAGATTGAGTAGGTGGGGGTGAATAAGGGATCCCCTCTCTTGTGTGAGTATGTCGAAGCAGTGAGGTAACCTGTAATGTTTGCCCTGGGTTAAAAGGTAGCGTACGGGAAACCAATGCTGTCTTGGCCAGAAGGGAGTCACCAGCAGGAGTTTTGGTTTGTCCTTCTGTATTTTCAGGAGGACTTTGTGAATCATAGGAAACGGAGGAAAGGCATAAAGGAACATTCCCTTCCATGAAAAGGAGAAGGCATCCACCCTCCATGCTTGTGGATGTGGGAGCCTTGTGCAGAAGAGGGGCATGCTTGTTCGGGGAGGAAGCAAACAGATCTGCCTGGGGAATACCCCACCTGCGAATTTGATCCTGAAATACCTGCCTGTGAATCATTCATTCATGGGAGGGTGTTAAGGTTTTGCTCAGAGTGTCTGCCATCCCATTTTCTTCTGATGGGATGTAAACTGCCTAAAAGTGAATTTTAGGTGATGCTGCCAGGGACCATATCTGTATAGCCAGACTGCAGAGGGGGCAAGATTTTGTTCCTCCTTGCTTGTTTATATACCACAGAACTGTCAAGTTGTCTGTGATGACCTTCGGGGTGCCTGGCAGAAGGATCTCTTGAAAGGCCTACAAAGCCAAGGATAGGGCCTTTAGCTCTTTTAGGGTGATGCGGTCCTTCCTTTTTTGAATGGACCACTCCCCCTGAACTTTGTGCTGGTTGTTGGCATGGTGTAGGACAGCTCCCCAACCTAAATCTGATGTGTTTGTGTACAGATGCTGCTTGGGTAGAGGGATCTGCAAGGGTACCCCTCAACTGAGGGTGATGGTGGCAATCCACCAGGAGAGTTCCCTTTTTAAACAGGGAAGAAGAAGTTTTGTTTCCAAGGGATGAGAGTGTTGGCTCCAGGAGTTTTTCAAGACCCACTGAACCTTTCTCATGTGTATCCTGGCTAAAGTAATCATGGGAATCAGAGAAGCCACGTACCCCATTATCCTGAGAAATTCCCTGGCTGAGATGTTAGACAGAGATAGCAGGGAGTGGAAGAACACACAGAAATTCCACTTTCTGGGGAGGGACAAAGACTGACATCAAGTCTGTCCTTATCCTGTACCCCAGGAAGACAAGGTCATGGGAAGGAGTCATTTGAGACTTTAGGCAATTCACTGTGTAACCTAGACTCTGTAGAAACTTGCAAATCATTTCCAGGTGTTGGGACAGGATTTGCTGATCCTGGCGCAGAATAAGAAGGTCGTCCAAGTAGGGATAAATCTGCATGCCTTGCAGTCTGCACTGTGCAATGGATGGGGCTAAGCACTTTGTGAATACTCTTGGTGCTGTGCAAAGGCCAAAGGGTAAAGCAGAGAACTAAAAATGTGATGAACTCACTGAAAAACAAATATTTTCTGTAAGGGGGAATGATGGGGATATGTAGGTAAGCATCCTTCAAATCCAGGGAGGCCATGAATGCTTGCTGAGGTATGAGGGGCAGGAGCTACTACAATGTGAGCATTCTGAAGGTAGGCACTCTGAGGAAGAGATTGAGGTGGGATAAATCGAGGATGGGTCTTCCAAGGGCCATCTTTTCTTGGGACCAAAAACATCCCTGAATAACATCCCTTGGCTAACTGATCCTCTGGTACTTGTTCTATATACCCCTGAGATAGAAGTTGTCTCAGGATAGAGGGAAATAGTGGGAGCTGATTGTGAGGGGTTGAGGTATTCCCTGGAAGGGTGGAGTAAACCCAAATAGTCATAAAGTATTCCCTCTTGTCTGAGGTGATTTGCCGCCAGAAGGGTAGGGAGAGGGTTAGGCGCAGGGATAGTGGGGATGGAGCTGGTTAAGAGATGAGAGTCACAGTGGAGAGGCTCTGTCTGGGTCTGGCTGCCTCCAAAAGGAAGACGGTATGGAAGTGGTTTAAGACATAGGAGCAGATTGTTTCCTTTTATGGCTCCGTCCCGTGGAGTGAGCTGCAGAGGGATGAGAGGACTGCCTCTTGACAAAACTAGGTTTTTGAGGATAATTTCTATGAAGTCTGGGAACAGGCAAGACTAGTAAATGTTTTAAAGTTTGCAAGTCTTCACCTTTTTCCTGTAGAGACTTAAGTAGCTCTGCATAAGCAGCTCCAAAAAGGGCTTTGTTGTCCAAAGGTGCATCCAACAACTTAGGGTGGATATCCAAAGGTAAGAGCTGAAATCTTAACCATAAAAACCTCCTTAACACTGAGCCAGAAGCAGCAAACTTAGAAGAAGCTTCTACAGCATCATAGCTGCACTTAATGGAGTGTCTGGTCACTTGAGAGACTGTGGACAGAAGGATACTTGACTGAGCTTTAAATAGTGATTCTAGAACTTCTGACAGAAGAGTAGAGGCCTTAGTCAGGGAATGTAACGCAAACTTGGCCATATGAGTCTGACAATTAACAGCCCTAATGACTAAGGTGGAAGAAGTATATACTTTCTTTCCTAACCTGTTCATAGATTTACTACCTTTATCCGTTGGAAAAAGGGAAGAGGAAGGTAGTTGCCTACAGGACTTATCAGGCGACACTGCAACGCCTGCAGGATCTGCTGGAGTGTTTTTGAAAAGGTACTGCTCCTTAGCAGACACTTTGGGCTTTGTGAGGCAGCAGAAAAAGCATCCTGGAAAGCTGGAAGTAAAGGTGAGATTGCAGATGGTGAGGGCTGCTCCATCTGCAAGAGTTCAAAGTATCTCTTTTTGTCTGAAAGACATCTGAGAGGTCCCACTTGAAATGTTGTCTAAGCATGAACATGGTATCCCCAAAGGAGAGGACTTCTCCAGAGGAATCAGGATTAAGAGCCTCCTCTTCATCTAGGGTAACAAAATCTTTGGGTGAATCCAACTGAGAGCAGTAAGTTAAAGACTCATCTGACCCCTGCATGCAACATCACACATACCCCTGCTTCTAAAACACTAACAAACTGGCCGATTTCCAGTGCTTCAGGTAGCAACTCCCTAAGGTTATGAACACTGCAACATGAAAATAGGACATTTTCTTTTGTCACAGTTACTTATCAAATGTCCTTTTCCACACACACACACACACACACACACACACACACACACACACACACACACACACACACACACACACACACACACACACACACACACACACACACACACACATGCAAAAAAAAAATGTTTTGGGTTGTCCCCAGTATTTCACAACACCCCTATTCTTCTCCACAATATCATGCTTGGTATATGCTTAATTTTTCTCTTTATATTTTTAACACAGTATTACAATCCCAAGCATCAGTCCATAAACTCCTTTTGACAAACTTTTGCGGTGTCCAGTAACTCTTTACATAAAGCTTTCGCAAGTCCTTTCAGTCTCTCTTTCTACGCCTGTTCGAAATTGTACATAAATGTTCTTTTTTGTTTCCCTATTAAATGCTTTTATCAAATAGACTCCATGTGTTACACCCTTTCTTTTTTCACATTCTCCAAGAAAATTTTCCATTAAAAAACAGTCAAACAGAATGTCACAAAATGTCTGTTTGTTAAGAATAAATGCTCTTACCTCATGTGTTTTTACACCCAAAGGAGCTATTAAATTGAATCCTTGCCACATATTTCTGTTTTTCATTTTCTTCTGCCTTCTGTTCTGCTACTCTACTTTTTCCTAGTTTACTTTCTCTGCATATGTTTTTTTTTCCATATCAGCACTATTCTTTAGAATTATCTGTGCACCCTCCTTTTGTATTTTCTCCATAATGTCCCCCCAGTTGACATCTGCTTCATTTTCTCTCTCTCTGCACTGCCATTTCTTAAAGTACATCATCCCGCAACCCTCCTGAATGGAGGGTTGTAATTATACAGCCATGACTTGATGACACATCTCCATCAAACAGGTTTTCTGAAACATTTCCTAAGAATCCTGCACACATTCTCCAGTCTCGATATTTGCTTTCTCCTTCATTTCTTTCACTACTCCATCATCTTTCCTTCTCTCTCTCTCTCCACCTGCCTCCCTGCTTTTCTACTTTAGATTTTGTGAGGCTCTAAGGAAGGGTATTCTGCACCTAAAATGGAAACAAGAAGTGCTTCTTCAAAATGGTTCCCACTTATAGCAAAAATGGGTAGGGGAGGTTCCCTGATGCCCTGGCCAAATTGCCACTAGTGGTATAAGCACCACCTCAGATCTCCACTCAAGAGAGGTCACTTGCTTAGTGGAACTAAGATGGTCAACAGAATACAAAACAGACAGCTAAAATTAAGTAAATAAACTATTAAATTAACAGTTTCACATATATCCACTTTGATCATATGTGATTTGTTCAACTACAGACTCCATGCAAATTTGTAAAAAGAACTTAGGTTCTTATTATAATGTTCCACCTGTGTTGTCGATCTTCATTCATTCTTGACTGATGTGTTCGGTTCCGACCTCTCAGAACCAACTCGGCTGTTATACATAGTTTGCGCCAGCCAAAAACTCTTGAGCTAAGGCTCTACCCACAATGCCTCTCCCTCATTACCTCGTATCGAGTTTGCCTAGTATTTAAGAAAATACAGAAGCCCTGTCTAAGGTATAACGCTATAACATCCCAGGACTAGGTCCAGACCTCCAGGAATCTTTTGGAGGGGGCAGGAGGGTGGGATGTCAAGAAGGAATGAAGATCGACAACACAGATGGAAAGTACAGTTGTGTACACTTACCATAAATGTAGATGTTTGAGTGTATTTACTGTTGCAGTCATCACCTGTGGGTTATCCCTGCCGTGGTAGCCCTTGGCCAGCCTGAATTCCAGAGTCAATGTTTCTGCGTCGGCTGCTGTCGCCTGAAGTCTGACATCAAGTTGTCAGTGCTATAAAGCAAGGCAGCAGATGCCAATACATCAGTTTTTCTTGCCCTAACCAGTCAGAAGCACAAGAAGATATGGTCAAGTGGTCTTGGTGGCTAAAAAGTCACCATGGGAAGCTTATGTAACCCTAGGGAAAGAAGATACAAGGGGGAAGGAGGGAGGGAAACCAGGACTGCAAAAGTGAATACACTCGAACATCTACATTTATGGTAAGTGTACACAACTGTACTATGTTCTTTGTGTGTCACTGTTGCAGTCATCACCTGGATTCCCAAAGCTGAGGAGAGGGGTGGAAAGATTAGTTAGAACCCAAGGTATGGGTCAGCAAGCCCTGCAGAACTGCAGAGGCAAACCCTACCCTAGACTTAGAGAAAAGAGGTAGGTGGTAATGCTTTGTAAAGGTATGGACAGAGGTCCAGGTGGCAGCTTCCAAGATGTCCCTGGTGGGAACTCCTCTGAGGAATACTGTGGAAGTATAGGCTGCCTTAGTGGAATGGGTATGAATAGACTTAGGGGGTGATTTCCCATATAGTCTGTAGCAGAAATGGATACAGTGTGATATCCATTTGGAAATGGTTTGCTTCAAAATGGGCTTCCCCTCTGCTCCTGGGGCAAAGCTGACAAGAAGCTGGTCTGTTTTTCTGAAGGGTTTAGTACAGTCCTGGTAGTATTTGAGCTGTCTGTGCATGTCGAGTGAGTGCAGAATTCTTTCTCCTTTGTTTTGAGGGTTAGGAAAGAAGGTGCGTAGATGTATGGCCTGGTTGAGGGTCACATCAGATACCACCTTGGGCATAAAGGACAGGTTAGTCCTCAGGGAGACCCTGTCTGCATGGAAAATGCTGAAGGGCTCAACAGCCATGAGTGCCTGAAGTTCTGAAACCCTTCTGGCAGAGGTGATAGCTAGTAGGAAAAGCAGACTTCCAGGAGAGGTATTTTAATTCTGCTGAAGCAGCAGGCTCAAATGGAGGTAAGGTTAGTTTTTCTAAAAAATAATTCAGGTCCCAGGCTGGTGTGGGTGGCCTTCTGGGAGGTCTAATGTTAGAAGCCCCTCTGAGGAATTGTTTAATCAAAGGGTGTGAGAAGAGGTTGGTCTGAATCGAAATGAGCTGAAATGGCTGAGGCATGGATTTTAGTAGAAGAGAAGGATAGGCCGCTATTGACTAACTCGGCTAGGTAGTCCAAGAAAAGAAGGATGGAAGGTTGTGAGGTACTACCACCTCTGGACTGGCTCCAGGAGCACAATCTTTTCCACGTCCCTGCTTAAGATTTTCTAGTGCTGGGCCTTGTGGCCTCTGTGATGATGTCTAGGTCCCGTTTGCTTAACAGGGACCCCTTGTTTGCTTTTAAAGTATTAGCCATGCTGACAGTTTGAGAGTCTGCAAGTCTGCGTGCAGCATCCCCCCCCACACACACACACACACACCTGGGTCAAGAGGTCTGAGATCAAGGGAAGTGTCATGCTGTGCAGTAAGGGGTACCACTGTTGTCTGGGCCAATGTGGAGCAATGAGGATGGCCTTTGGCCTCTCCTCTCATCTTGATCAGTACCTTGGGAATAAGAGGCAGAGGAGGGAATGCGTACACAAAGAGGGAATTCCAGGGGAAGGTCAAGGCATCCACCTTCCATGCTAGGTGGTGATACTCTCTGGTACAGAATTTTTTCAGCTAGTGGTTGAGGTGCGAAGCAAAGAGATCCTCCTCCTGAGTTCCCTACTCCTGAATGACTTGCAAAAAAATTTGTCTGTGGAGCTGCCATTCGTGGGTGTCCAGTAAGTTTCTGCTTAGTTGGTCTGCCAGGGTGTTGTTGACCCCTGGTAGGTATTGGGCAATTAGGTGTAAATCCATGGAGGCTACTGTCAGCCAGAGGTTCATGGCTAGCCTGCACAGAGGGTAAGATTGGGTCCCTCCCTGTTTGTTGATATACCACATTACTGTGGTACTGTCTGTTTTGACAAGGAGAACCCCTGGCCTGAGGTTTGAAGGATGGCAGAGCCTTTTGTACTGCCATCATTTCCTTCTTATTGATGTGTAAGGGAAGGTGCTGGGCAACCCACAGTCCTTGGGTGCACCTGCCTGCCAGGTGAGCGCCCCAAGCAATGTCGGAGGCGTCCATGGTGATGGTCTGGATGCTAGGGCGGGGGATGAAGGGAAGACCCATGTTCTTGGCACAGGCCCCTGCCCACCAGAAAAACTCTGCCTTTATACAGGGGATCAGCAGGAGAGAGGTCTCTAAAGGTTGAGAGTGCTGACAGCAAAGGTTCTTTGGACACCACTGAAGTTTCCTCAGGCCAGAGGAATTTGAAGGATGCAAGATGCCATGTATCCCAAGGCTTATAGGAGCTTCCTCGCAGTGAGATGACTTCTGGAAGCCAGCTGGGTAAAGTACAGAGACAGGATGCTCTGCTTTTCTGGGGATAGGAAGGCCACTTGGGATGCTGTGTCCAGCAGTGCTCCTAAGAAAATGATCTTCCTGGAAGGCATTTGCTGTGATTTCTTCTAGCTGATGGTGAACCCTACAGAAGTTAGAAGGATTTTGATAAAGAGAAGGCCCTGGAGCAGCTTTTCTTTGCACTCTGCCTGAATGATGCAGTCCAGATCAGGGTAAATCTGTACATTTCTCTGTCTGCAAAATGCTATGGCCAGGGCTAAGCATTTGGTGAATACTCTGGGTGCAGTAGATAGGCTAAAGGTAGCACAGAGAACTGAAAGTGTCGTGAGCCTGCTCTGAAGTGCAGGAATTTCCTTCAGGATTCCCTTATGGGGATGTAGAGGTAGGCATCTTTTAGGTCTAGGGTCACTAACCAGGCATTTTTTGTCAGCATAGGTCAGATGAGAAGATGTCAGTTTTTGTCTACATTCGGTGGTGTGAGAGGCCTCCTCGGAAGCCGGTGCCTGCGTCGCAGCTTCAGACTCAACCAAGGCAGAGACACCCAAAGGCTCGGAAGACGAAGAAAATTTCTGCGGCATACCGGACTCCAAAAGGGTCTTGGTAGAGCCCTGCGTAAATACTGAATCGGGTATCAGGAGCTGTGAAAGCACCTCACTGAATTCCGGAGAACGGACAACCTGCTTAGCGGTCGAGTCATCAGAAGGCTTACGTGGTCTGTCTCTATCTTTATCTCTGCATTTTTTCAGCATGTCCATGGATTGTTGGCTGATGGATGCCATTTCTGAATGCGAAGACGGAAGACGAAAATACCTGTCTACAATAAGAGTTCCACGGTGAATGGTTCTCGCGTTAAAGAGTGCACAGAACCAGCAATGAGGGACGTCGTGGTCTGGGCCTAAACAAGTGACGCAGTATGAATGAAAGTCTCAGTGTGGAATCTGCTTTTCACAGGCGAAACAATTGTTAACTTTTTCGGACATCGGTTAGTGCAAAAAAAAGGATCCCCAACGGGGTACTTAGCTCTAGACGTTTTCAGCTGAAATTCAAACTCTGGTAACGACCGTCCAGCACACTTGTGAACTGCTTCTGTTACGGGCTCCACGGCAAGAAAGACGAATGTCATAGCATCGGCTGCCTTGCTTTATAGCACTGACGACCTGACGTCAAGACTACAGGCGACAGTAGTTGATGCAGAAAAACACTGACTCTGGTATTTGGGCCAGATGAGGGCTACCATAGCAGGGATAACCCACAGGTGATGACTGCAACAGTGAAAAACATCATTATGGTAAGAATACAACTTTTTTATCTGATGCTGTCAATCTTCCTTCATTCTTGACTGATGGAACAGAGTCCCCAGATCTTGGGAGGCCCTAAGGAAGGATATTCCTGAGCACCACAGAGCCAAAGGATGCTCTTCCCCTTGAGACCATATCTAACTTGTAATGAGAGATAAAGGTACACAGCGTAGCCCAAGTTGCAGCTGCACATATGTTTTCCATCAAAGCTCTGGAATAGAAGACAGCTGAAGTGGAAAAAGATATTGTAGAATAACAGTAGTTGATAACTTGATTTTATTTTGGTCATATATAAAGGTAATATAGTCTCTTAACCATTTTGACAAGGTGACCTTTGATACAGGTTTGCCGAATCTGGGCCCTGAAAATGCCAAAAATAGTTGGTCTGATTTTCTGGACGATTTTGTTCTGTCCAAGTAAAAATGTAATTGTCTGTCGACATCTAACAAGTGTAGACAGTACTCTCCTTTGTTTGTAAATTTTGGGAAGAAAAATGGTAAGTCTATGGACTGGTTGATATTAGATTCTGATACCACTTTGGGAAGGAAGGTGGGATTAGTTCTGAGTGATACTCTTTCTTTGTGAAAAATGATGTATGGATGTTTCACACAAAGCCTGCGACTGAAATTCTTCTGGCAGACATGATAGCTACTAGGAAGAGAGTCTTCCAATATAACAACTTGAGGTCACAAGTGGCTGCTGCCTCAAAGGGCTGTCAAACTAGACATTGTAAGACTAAGGTCAAATCCCACGGTGCTACAAGGTCCTTGAAAGGGGGGTTTTAAATGCAGAGTGCCTTTAAAAAAATTTTGCATAGACTATTAGACATTAAGGAATGGTCATCAAAACCGTTATGAAAACATGAAATGGCAGCCAAATGAACTTTAACTGTAGGCGCAGAAAACTCCATTTCAAACAAGGTAGCTAAATATTCCAGTACCTTGTCAACTGATGCTGAGAAAGGGTCTATATGATTTGCAGTTGCCAAATTGAAATTCTTCATTTGCCAAGATAAAGCTTCCTAGTGGATGGTTTACGGGATGCCAGAAGTATCTTTTGCACTGGAAAGGACAAGTTATTCTGTTTGTCAGTTACTGGAATTGGAGAAACCAAGCCATCACCTTGAAATTTTGAAGACTGGGATGCACCAAACCCTGAGGGTGAGACAGCAGGTCCGGAGCTGGGTCCAGAGTCCATGGGCTGTGAACCAGATGAGGCAACAGAAACCAGACTTGACGGGGCCAGTATGGTGCAATGAGAATCACTTTGCTTCTCAACTGTTGGGGTTTCCTCAGAAACTGGGGGATCAGTGGAGTTGGGGGAAAGGCATACAGGAGTCCGAGGGGCCAATCAAGAAGTGCATCTCTAGGGGACTCCCTGGGAGGGGGAATTAGGGCAAAGTAGCTGCTGCATTTGTGGTTCATGGGGGAAGCGAACATATCACAGCAAGGCTGACCCCATCGATGAAAGATCTTTGCTGTTACACTGGGACTGAGAGACTGCTCGTGAGGAAAGAGGATGCATCTGCTCAGTTTGTCTGCAATCACATTGCAGTTCCCAGGCTTATATGTGCTGCTATCAGAAAGCGGTTGGAAGCGTTTGCCCACTGCCAAATCCTTAGAGCTTCCTGACATAGAGCGTAGGACCTGGTTCCCCCCGTTTGTTGACATACCAGACTACAGACATGCTGTCTAACTGGAATGCAATCATCTCAAAACAAATGACAGCTTGGAATGCTTGCAACACTAAAAGCACCAACCTCAATTCTAGGACGATGATGTGCAAATTGGTTTCTTGTGGGGAACAAGTGCCTTGAACAGCCATTCCCAGAAAATGCCCCCCCCCCCCACCCTATCTGGGAAGCATCTGTGGTCACTACGGCCTTGGGCTGAGAGGGGGAAAGGGAAAGATTCTCTTCTGGCTTCATCCACCAAGATAAATCCTTCTTGCAGTGATTTATCAAGACTGGATGGGAAATGGGGTGCATTAGAAGTGACCATTGTGACGCCAAGAGCCATTGAAGCAGCTTCATGTGATACCTCACTAAGGGAACTAACCCAGAGATTGTAGCACCAGATGAACAGGAACTCTGTTTTGGAAAATGACTACCTAGAGTTGCGTTTAGAGTTTCAACAGTCTGTGCAGAAGAAGGGAGGCTACACAGGATACTGTATTTAATCTTGCTCCGATGAACTCCAGATTTCATTTGGGAGTCAAGTGAGACTTTTCTGTGCTGAATGAAATGCCTACTGTGTCAGCAAGATGTAGAGCAAAGTCTATGGTGCAAAGCTGCAAATGCCTGGAGGTGGCAGTGAGGAGCCAGTTGTCTAGATATGGAAATACGTGGAATCCCTGTAGTTTCAAATGAGCTGCTATAACTGCCATGCATTTGATGAACACCATGGGTGCTGTGGTGAGACAGAAGGGGCAGTTCTTGGTAATGACTGGCTGACAGATGGAAATGGAGATACCTTCTGGAGTGTTTGTCCATTTTTATGTGGTAATACGTGTCCTGCAGATCTATTTAGCATACCCAATCTTCCTTCTCTAGAAGAGAAGGATTAACTGCACTGTGACCATCTGGAATTTTGTCATACAAATTTGTTCAATAGGATGAGATCCAAGATTAGTCTCCAGTCCCCTGTCTTTTTCTGGCACTAAAAAGAATCTTGAGTAGAATCTGGATCCTATTTGGTATGCTGGGACTACTTTGATAACTCTTTTTTGAAGCAGCTTTTGAAATCTTTAGTGCTGCTAGATGCATCTGACTGGGTGGACCATCAGGGATTCGCTTTTGTTACTTTGGGCAAAGATCGAAAGGAATATGGTAACCACTGGTAATTATTTTCTGCACCCAGGTATCCGAGGTTATCGAAAACCAGGCTGAATGCTGCAGAGACAACCTTCCCCCGACTGCTTCCAGAGATAAGCAATCAGGCCTTCGTTCAGAAGCGCTGATAAGGTTTGTCCAGGAAAGGAATCTCTGGATCCCTGGTTACGTGGACCCCCTCTGCCACAGTAGGGACATCTTCCAGAAGAAGTCCCCCCCTCTGCCACAGGAGGAATAATCACCACGTGTCCCAAAAAGGCCCTTGGGTCTTCTTGAACCACATTTTTCCACTTCACTGATTGCTGGAGTAAGGTCACGGAGGACTGGAAAAATGAACGTCCACAGCAGAAAGGGTCTTCCCTTCTTTTTCATACCTGGCTAGTGTGTCTCTGACTTTTGGGCCAAACAAGGAAGTAGTATCAACAGCAGCGTTGACAAAGGAAGACTTAAGAGTTCCGTGAAATCACATAAGCTCATCCAGGCATGACGCCTAATAGCAACTCTTGTACCCGCTGCTCTAGATGTCCCTTCGGCTGTATGAGCAATAAGCCGCATGGGTGAATTTGAGATAGACTCCAGGAAGCAAGCTGAGAAGCTACTTTATCTTAAATCCCATCAGATACTGCTCCTGTAAGGGTGTCTGAAAGCTCGGTTAACAGATCCCTTTGGAGTTTGCTAAAAAGTGCCAAGAAGTTCAAGGACTGAATAGTGAAGGTCGATGAAGCAAAGACCCGCTTCACAAATCTATCCATCATCCAAGACTCTCAGGAGGATGGATAGTTGAACACTTGTCAGCAAGTTCCTTTTTGGAGGCTGCCACCACCACCATGGCATACACTGCAAGATGCTTTGACCAATGGGGCTGATCCACCGGGGCTAAAATAATCTTATCCGGTCTCTGGGGAATAGGCTCTATGGAATCAGGAGCCTTCCATGCTCGTTGAATGATCAACTTAACTAGGTTGTCAGCAGGCGGGGGTCACCCAATAAGTAGAAGGGTGGGCACGGAAAGCTTGCAAGAGCACGGACTCCTCAGAGGATAGGTCTGAGAGCTTTGAATCACCCCTCTGTTTTAATATTTCTAGGATGTCTTCAAAGGAGACACCTTCTGGCAATGACCGTGGGGACCCTTCCCCTTCACTGTAATCTGTCTTCAGTGAAAGATTCTTCAGGAGAATCCAGGTGCTTCCTCAACATCCTCTTATGGGGTGGCTCCTCAGGGGGAGGGTTTGAGGAGGACTCCGAAGAGGGGGGACCCTGAACCAGGGTGTCCTGCAGTGCTTGTACCTACTGTTCTGATGTAGCAGAGTGTAACAGCTGTGAACCAGAGGAAACAAAAATATAGCACCCTGATGAGCTGGGAGCCTGCTGAGGCCAAAGCTCTCTCCATAATCTGGAAGGCAGGCCCACCAGAAGAGGCATGGGAGCCCAGAACCATAAAAGACCACCTTGGAACTGGGGTCACACCCCGCTCCAATGAGCCGCCACACAGAGTAGGAGCCGAAAGAGGGCTCAAAAAGTACAGTTGTGTACACTTATAAATGTAGATGTTCGCATGTATTCACTGTTGCAGTCATCAGACTTGGGTTAACTGCCTGCAGGTAGCCCTCAGTTGGCCCGAATACCAGCATCAGATGCTGTCACTTCTTCCATGACGTCAGGCCGTCAGGGGTATAACAGGCAGCCGACGCCATTACATCAGTTTTACTTGCCCCAAATGTCAGGAGCCCCCAAATAGGGAGCTGGTATATGGCGAGGAACACCACCAGTAAAAAGTAAATACCAATGCCATTAGGAATGGCCATAGAGAGGAGAGGTAGAAAGATAGAGAAAGCCAGGGGGCAGAAGGGATGGAAGCCAGGACTGCAACAGTGAATACACTCGAACATCTACATTTATGGTAAGTGTACACAACTGTACTATGTTCATTGTGTTTCACTGTTGCAGTCTTCACACTTGGGTTAATTCCCAAAGCTGATGAAGGGTGGAGGCAGTCAAGAAGTGTTAGGGCTGGCTAGTAAGCCTTGCAAGACTGCTGTAGAAAATCCAGCCCTGGATTTAGAAAAGATAGGTAAGTGGTAATGCTTGGTGAAGGTGTGTACAGAACTTCAGGTTGCAGCTTCCAGAATGTCCCTGGTAGGGACTCCCCTGAGAAATGCTGTAGATGTGGAAGTAGCCCTAGTGGAATATGGTCTGATCCCCTGTGGGGTAGGTTTTCCATGGTGCTTGTAGCAGAAATAGATGCAGTGTGCTATCCATTTGGAAGTGGTTTGTTTTGAAATGGCCTTACCCTCTGCCCCGTAGCAAAGCTGACTAGCAGCTGGTCAGATTTTCTGAAAGGTTTAGTCCTGTCAAGGTAGAACCTGAGCTGTCTGTGCACATCCAAAGAGTGCAGGATCCTTTCCCCTTTTTCCGAGGATGAGGGAAGAAGGTTGGCAAATGGATGGATTGGTTTAGAGCCACACTGGACACCACCTTAGCCATAAAGGATGGGTTAGTCCTGAGGGAAACCCTGTCAGCATGGAAAATAATGAAGGGTTCCACAGCCATCAGTGCCTGTAACTCAGACAATCTTCTTGCTGAAGTTACGGCTAAAAGCAAGGCTGTTTTCCAAGAGAGGAATTTTAACTTTGCTGAGGCAGCAGGTTCAAAAGGAGGAAGCGTGAGATTTTTCAGTATAAAGTTAAGGTCCCAGGCAAGAGGGGTTGCTCTCCTAGAGGGCCTAAATTTGTTAGCCCCTTTCAGAAACTGTTTGCTGAGAGGGTAAGAAAAAGTACAGTTTTGTACCTACCATAAATGTAGATGTTCGAGTGCTAATACAGCTGCAGTCATAACAGATGGGTTCTCCTGCCATCAGGCGGGTCCTCGGTCGGCCGAATTCCAAAGTCTAGGTCCGGCGTCGGTTGTCGTCATTTCTTCCCTGACGTCAGTGCGACAGGGGTATAAAACAACCAGCCGACGCCATTTTCTTCAGTTTTTCTTGCCCCAGATGTCAGGTGCCCCCAGAAGGAAGGCAATACATAAATTTGTGTAATAAAGCAATGCCATATAATCAAAATACAGTAGTGCAAGCAAATACATCAAGAATGAATACCCCAATCAGGTTGCACGAGAAGATGTTCGCCAATAGGCCTGTCCCAAGAGGGGAAGGAGGGAGGGAAACCTGGACTGCAGCTGTATTAGCACTCGAACATCTACATTTATGGTAGGTACAAAACTGTACTATGTTCATCGTGTATACAGATGCAGTCATAACAGATGGGTAGAATCCCAAAGCTAAGAAAGGGGTGGTAGGCACTAGGTGGAACTAGGAGCAGCCAGAATGCCCTGCAAGACTGCAGTGGCAAAGCCCGCTCTAGATTTGGAGTATAGTGGAAGGTGGTAGTGCTTGGAGAAGGCATGCACAGAACTCCAAGTGGCTGCTTCCAAAATATCTTTGGTAGGAACTCCTCTTAGAAAGGCTGCAGAGGTAGCCGTGGCCCTTGTGGAGTGAGATCTGATGCCTGTAGGTACAGTTTTGCCATGAAAAGAATAGCAAAAGCGTATGCAGTGGGCTATCCATTTTGAGATTGTCTGTTTGGAAATTGGCTTTCCTTGAGCTCCTATAGCATAGGACACAAAGAGCTGTTCTGATTTTCTGAAAGGCTTTGTTCTGTCCAAATAATAACGCAGTTGTCTGTGGAGGTCCAAGGAATGTAGTAATCTCTCCCCTTTGTTTTGAGGATTAGGATAAAAGGTAGGTAAGTGTATAGCCTGATTCAAAGCTACCCTGGATACCACTTTTGGCATAAAGGACGGGTTGGTTCGTAAGGAAACTCTGTCCTGATGGAAGATGATAAAAGGCTGCACAGCCATGAGAGCTTGTAGTTCCGATACCCTACGAGCTGAGGTAATAGCCAGAAGGAAAGCTGTTTTCCAGGACAAATATTGCAAATCTGATGAGGCAGCTGGCTCAAAAGGAGGCAAGGACAGTTTTTCTAGAATGAAATTGAGATCCCAAGCAGGTATTGGTTGTTTCCTTGGGGGTTTAGATTCTTAGCCTCGAGGGGGTGAGAGAATAAGGGTGGATCAGTCTTGTATTCTGCAGAAATGGCTGAGCATGGATTTTGATGGAGGAGAATGAAAGTCCACTGCTTAGCAGCTCAGCTAGATACTGTAATATTTGAGGTAAATTCAGTTTTCCAGGATCCTGGCCCTTTTTCACATTCCAGACACAAAACCGTTTCCATTTTGCGGAGTAAGCTTTTCTAGTAGACGGCCTTCTGGCCTCCAAAATGACATCCTGCACCTCCTTGGAGAGTAGGGTCTGTTGTGATGCTAAGGAATCTTCCATGCGGCTAGATTGAGTGTTTTTAGCTGACTTTGAAGCTGTGCTGAGTCAGAAGAAGAGGCATTAGAGGCTGGGGAGTGTGTCAGGCTCCTCAGGAGTGGGTACCAGTGTTGTCTTGGCCAGTCTGGAGCAATGAGAATCATCTTTGGTCTGTCTGCTCTGGTTTTTAATAGAACTTTGGGCAGCAGAGGAAGAGGAGGGAAGGCATAAACTGTCATTGATGTCCAAATGAAAAAGAGAGCATCCACTCTCCAGGCCTTTGGATGAAAAAACCTTGAGCAGAATTTTGTCAATTGGTGATTTTTGTGGGAGGCAAAGAGATCTATGTCTGGCCTTCCCCATGCTTGAATTATCTCTGTAAAAACTTGAGGATGCAACTTCCATTCGTGTGGATCTGTCATATTTCTGCTTAGGTTGTCTGCCAGCGTGTTTTCCTTGCCTGGCAAGTACTGTGCTTGTAGTTCGATTTGTAAGTCCAGGGCCATGTTCCAAAGTGACATGGCCAGTCTGCATAGGGGGTATGAATGGGTTCCTCCCTGTTTGTTTATGTACCACATTACTGTGGTGTTGTCCATTCTTATCAATAGTTGACCTGGTTGCAGAAGGTCTTTGAAAGCTATAATAGCATTTATTACTGCTAGCATTTCCTTTTGATTGATGTGAAGGTGCTTTTCCTTTTGGGACCATTTGCCCTGAATGCACCGATCTGTCATGTGCGCCCCCCAGGCGTAGTCCGAGGCGTCTGTTGTAATGACTTTATTTGCTTGAGGCTTGCTGAATGGGAGACCTGTGTTTGTTTGGCATGCTTGAGCCCACCACAGAAATTCCTTTTGAAGACATGGAATTAGTGGTATTATTGTTTCCAAACTGTGGCTGTGTTGAGACCATACGTTTTTCAGGTACCACTGAAGTTTCCTCATATGCAGCTTTGCACATGGGATTAGTAAGATGCAAGATGCCATGAATCCCAGAGCCTGCAGGATTTTCCTTGCAGTCAGCCTGGTGCAATTTGCTAGTGTTCTGAAGTATTGAGTTAGTTGCCCCTGCTTCTCTGGCATGAGGTAGGCCATCTGGGTGTTTGTGTCCAAGTTGGCACCCAGGAAAATTATTTTCCGAGAGGGTATTAGCCTTGATTTCTTTTTGTTGACTGTGTATCCCAGAGAATTCAACAACATTATTACATAAGCCAGATGTTTCAGAAGAATGTGCTTGCTGTCCGCTTGGATCAGGCAGTCATCCAAAAAAGGGTATATTTGTATCCCTTGAAGTCTGCAGTAGGCAATTACTGAAGCCAGGCATTTCGTGAATACTCTGGGCGCAGTAGATAAGCCAAACGGCAATGCAGAGAATTGATAATGGGTTGAACCTGCAAGAAGTCTGAGGTATCTTCTGCAATTTTGTCTGATTGGGACATGCAGGTATGCCTACTTGAGGTCCAATGTTACCAGCCAAGACTCCTTGCCCAGCATGGGAAGAAGCTGCTGTACAGTGAGCATCTTGAATTTTGGTACAAGTAGAAATGTGTTTAGGATGGATAGGTCCAAAATAGGTCTCCAGTCTTTTTCCTTTCCTTGGTACCAGGAATAGTCTGGAATAAAAACCTTGACCTTGTTCGTGCGTAGGTACCTCTTGAATAGCTTTCATGTCTATAAGATCTGAAATTTGTCTTTGTGCCTCTGCCCTTTGATTGTGTGGCAGGTTTGGCATGCCTCTCATTTTTGGAAGGGTGTGAAAATGGAATCTGTAGCCTCTGTTTATAATGTCCAGGATCCATTTGTCTTTTGTGACAATATGCCAATTTTTTGAAAATAATGCCAGTTTTCCGCCTAAGGGTGCTGCCATTTGAGTCTTGCTTGGCATGCAAAGGGGAAAGTCATTGGGCTTGCTTTCTGAATGGTTGTGAGTTATCCTCACCACCTCTTTGTGTAGGAGCTTGCCATTGTCTGCCTCTAAATGATCCCTGGTATTGCCCTCTGCCCCTCGGGCGCCTGTATCTACCTCTTTGGGGTCTGTCCGTGGCTGGAAAGGACCAATTTTTGGAAGGCCAATTTCTACTGAAATGTGGGGGTTGTACCTGTAGAAAATCTTTCACTGTTTGCATTGATTTAGCCTTTTCCTCCATTGTCCTTAATACCTCCTCAGCATTAGCACCAAATAATACATCCTTTTGTAGAGGGGTATCTAGTAATTTAGCTTTGACATGATCTGGTAAGGTTTGTTCCTTGAGCCAGGCATGTCTACGTATGACTGATCCTGTAACAGCAGCTCTACATGAGGCCTCTAGAGCATCAAAACCACATTGTAAGGTATGTTTACCCACTTGTTCTGCACTATGCATCAAATCCTGCAACTCCTTCAAGTCTGGTTGTTCAGGTTGTGACATTTTACTTCTCAATTGTGATAACAAAAACTGTTGGTACTTTAGCATATGGAACTGACAGTTTAATGCCCTCATGGTTAAGGTGGCCGAGGTATATACCTTTTTTCCCCACCTTTCTAAGGATCTGGAATCTCTCTCAGAAGGTAATGGATTTTTAGCAGTGGAGGCCTTAATTCCCTTGGGGCCCTGTGAGATGGTTTCTGGGTCAGCAGTATGGCTTTTGTATAGAAATTGGTGTGAGTCAGGAACCCTGTAGTACCCGTCAGGCTTGACTGGGGCTGGAGGTAGAGAATCCGGGTTAAGGCAGGCCTCCGAGTACACATCATCTAGTATGTCCAAGACAGGAGGTATAGCCAGAGGCCTGTGCTGAGGTAGCAAGAGAAATTCCCTAAGCCTTTTCTTGAAATCTGAATAATTTTGGCCTTCCCAGTGGAAGTGTTCCCTAAAGGTATGCAAAGTTTCCCCAAATGAGTAATCCTCTGGGGGGATACAGAGGGAATGGACTCCTCTGCATCAGAGTCTTTAAAAGGGGAGTAAGAATGTGCCTGTTCATCAGAGTGCTCTGATATAATGGAGCCCTGATCAGAGGAGGGGGATTCTTCCTCCGCTCTGGGCCTTTTGTCCGGGGGGGGGGGGGGGTTGAGAACCCCTGATAAGAGTAATTAAATCCTCAGCTATTTTAAGCATCTGTTTTTTAGGCATGGGGCCTGGAGATGGGCCCTGTGTAGCTTGTCTCTTAGAATGCATGGCTGCTTTAGACTTAGTGAAAGCCTTGATGGAAAAAGAAGAGGAAGGTCTGAAGACACCTTGAGAGGAGGTAGACCTGTCCACATTTTGAGATTCACCGCCAAGGGTGGCTTCAGTATCTGTAGTCGGGGTGTGGGCCAAGGAGCCTGCAACCTTGGGCACAGGAGACACCGGCAATGAAGTGTCGTTGGTAGTCAGGGGCTGCGCAGGCGCCTCGCTGAGAACCGGACCACGTGTAGTCGGCTTTGGCGTGGTGTCAGTAGAGGCCGCGGACCTCGTGTGTCGGTCCTTATCTTTGTGCTTTTTAGACAAAACTGGAGTCGTAGTATCCGACGACATAATATAGTTAAATGTTTTGCCAAAATAGTGCTGGGCGAACTCCGCCTGACGCTTAATGGTGCGTTTGTTGAATGTAGCACAAAAGCGACAGACCGAGACGTCGTGGTCTGGGCCTAAAGAAGGAAAACAGAGGGAATGGAAATCCTTATGCGGTATTTGCTTCCCACGTGAAATACAATTATTAACTTTGTCTGACATCGGTCTGAGGCAAGAAAAGTTTCCCCAACGGGGTACTTAGCTTTCAAGAAGTCTTCGGTTGCAAAATTTTCGTAATTTCAGGAAATGGCCGACCGGCACTTGCGAACTGCTTCTGCTTCGGGCATCGCACGGCAAGAAAGACTGAAGAAAATGGCGTCGGCTGGTTCTTTTATACCCCTGTCGCACTGACGTCAGGGAAGAAGAGACGACAACAGACGCCGGACCTAGACTTTGGAATTCGGCCGACCGAGGACCCGCCTAACGGCAGGAGAACCCATCTGTTATGAATGCAGCTGTATGCACGATGAACATCAGAGGTGGCTCAGTATTATAATGAGCTGAGATGGCAGAGGCATGAATCTTAATGGAGGAGAAGGACAGGCCTCTGTGGAGTAGCTCTGCTAGATAATCCAGGATTAGAGGTAAGGAGGGCACTGCCGTGTCCTTCCCTTGAGAATGATTCCAAGAACAACATCTTTACCACTTTTCAGCATAGGATTTACTAGTAAAAAGCCTTCTGGCTTCAAGAATGACATCCAGCACCTGTTTGCTGAGGGTTGCTGGGGGGTATTCAAGGGATAAGCCAGGCTGCAAGGTTTAGTGTTTGCAATTGTGGACGCAAAATCTGTCCCACCTGCTGAGACAGCAGGGTAGGAGTCTGGTGAAGGTGCCAGGATGGCACTGTTGTCAGGCTGCGTAAGACAGGGTACCAATGCTGGCGAGGCAAGTATGGGGCAATAAGAATTGACCTTGGCCTGTCCTGTTTTATCTTGAGTAATACTCTTGACAGAAGAGGCAGAGGGGGGGGGGGGCATAAATTGAGAGGTTTTTTTTCCCATTGAAAGGATAGGGCACCCACCTTCCAGGTCCTGCTGTGAGGGTTCCTGGTGCAGTACTTGCTCAACTGGTGGTTCTCGGGGGAGGCAAAGAGGTCCACCTCCGGTGAACCCCCCCACCTCTGGATCAGAAGGTTGAAGGTGTTTGGCTCCAATTTCCACTCGTGTGGGTCTAGGAGATTTCTGCTTATGTCATGTGCCAGTGAATTTGTTTGCCTGGCAGGAATTGAGCTTGTAGATGCACTTGGTTGCTCAAGGCTGTGCTCCACAGGGCCATGGCTAACCTGCAGAGTGGGTACAAATGGGTTCCCCCCTGCTTGTTTATGTACCACATAACTGTGGTGGTGTCTGTTTTTTATAAGCAGTTGTCCTGGAAGGATTAGGTATTTGAAGGCTGTCAGAGCATTCTATACAGCTAGCATCTCTTTTTGATTGATGTGCAGGAGAATCTGACCTGGGTTCCAGTGGCCCTGAATGCATTTGCCTGCCATGTGAGGCCCCCCCCATGCATAGTCTGATGCGTCTGTTGTCAGGGTTTGGGTGGAGAGGGGTTGAGTAAAAAGGAGTCCCTTGTTGTGGTTGCATGCTTCTGCCCACCAAAGGAACTCTGCCCTTGGACAAGGTATGATGATAGGAATGACTGTTTCCAGGTCCTGAGAATGTCGGCACCAAAGACTTTTTAAGTACCACTGAAGTTTCCTCATATGCAGGTCTTGCATATGGAATTAGCAGAATACATAAGGCCATAAACCCTAGGGCTTGCAGTATTTTTCTTGCAGAAAGCTGGGTTCTGGTGGCCATTTGTTTCATAGGTTTGAAGTAGTTTGCCAGATAGACCTGTTTTTCTGAAGTGAGAAATGCCATTTGGGAAGTGTTATTTCTTTTCGTTGATGGTGTACCCCAATGAAGTGAGAAGGCTTTTTACAAATGCCAGGTGCTGAAGTAGCAATTACTGACTGTCCCTCCTGAATCAGGCAGTCGTCCAAGTATGAAAAAATTTGGATATTTCTCTGCCTGCAGTATGCAATGGCTGGAGCCAGGCACTTTGTGAACACTCTGGGCGCAGTAGATAAGCCAAAGGGAAGTGTAGAGAACTGATAGTGCATAGAGCCTGCCCTGAAACGTAGATATTTCCTGCAGGACTCCCTTATGGAGATGTGCAGATAAGCTTCATTTAAGTCTAGAGTGACTAACCAGGCATCCTTGGCTAGCATGGAGAGAAGTTGTTGCAGGGTAAGCATCTTGAATTTTGGGATCAGCAGAAAGGTGTTGAGAACTGAAAGATCCAGGACTGGGCGCCAAGAGCCCTCTTTTCTGAGCACCGGGAAACGTTTGGAGTAGAAACCCTGACCCCTTTGTTCTACTGGAACAGGTTGAATAGCTCTGATATTGAGCAGGGAAAGTACTTGTTTTTGAACTTCTGCCCACTGGTTTGAAGGAAGGTCTGGGAACCCTCTTGAGGTTGGCACTGAATGGAAGTAGAATTTGTACCCCTGGGATACAAAGCTTAGGACCCATCAGTCCTGAGTAATGGACATCCAGTTTTTTGCATGAAGGGCAAGTTTTCCTCCTAGGGGCACACGTAATTGGACAGGGCTGGGAAGGATAACTGAAAAGTCATTGTGAACTTTTTTCATAAGGGGGCGGCTTACAACTCCCTGTTTTTGGGGTGGGAGCACTCCATTGTTTAGATCTCTGCATACCCTGAGACTGTAGTCTGGGTGGCCTGTTGCCCCTGGGTCTAGTCTGGGAAGACCTGGAAGAGGCTGGAAAGGATCAGTTTTTAGAAGGCCAATGCCTACTGAATATAGGTGGTTGCACTTGTTAGAATTGACAGTTTGCATATATTTAGCTTATTCTTCCAAATTTTTAAGAACTTCTTCTGCTTTGGTGTCAAACCAATGGTCCTTATTTAAAGGAGCATCTAGTAATTTCGATTTGACATGATCTGGCAAGGTTTGTTCCTTCAGCTAAGCATGCTTTCTCAGTACAGACCCAGTGACTGCAGCCCTGCAAGATGCTTCTAGGGCATCAAAGCCACACTGTAAAGTATGCTTACTAACTTGGTTTGCAGAATGCATTAGCTCTTGTAAATCTGTATTTTCTGCACAATCAGGAAATAGTACTATTTTTTGTTTAATTAGTTCCATAATATGCTGCTGGCATGTCAACATGTGTAACTGGCAATTCAATGCCCTGATGGCAAGAGTTGCAGAGGTATATACCTTCTTACTGCATCTGTCTAAAACTCTGGAATCTCTGTCCGAAGGGGTAGGATTTTTGGCTGTAGTAGCCTTAATACCTTTGGGTCCCTGGGAAATGGTCTCTGGATCCGCAGTAGGATTCTTGAAGAGAAATTTGTGGGAATCAGGTATTCTGTAGTATCTGTCTGGTTTCCTAGGGGCAGGGGGTAATGTATCTGAAGTAAGACTGTATTCCATAAAAACATCATCTACAACAATCCAGGACAGGGGGTATAGCTAGAGGCCTGTGCTGAGGCAACTCTAAACATTCTCTGAGTCTCTTTTTGGACTGAGGGTAGTCTTGGCATTCCCAGTGGAAATGCTCTCAAAGCATGCAAGGTTTCACCAAAAGAAAAATCCTCTGGAGGGGAGGCAGAGGGAATGGATTCTTCTGCATCTGAATCCTCATAGGCTGACAAGGGAATGTCCTGTTAATCTTAAGGGTCAGAGTCACCGGACTCCTGGTCTGTAGAATCAGAAGGAAACTCAATTATTTGTCTCTTAGCAGGGAAAGGCTGGCTTTCCCTAAATAGGGTAATAAGGTCTTCAGCCATTCTAAGCATTTGTTTTTGTGGCATGGGAGCTTAAGCATGCTCTTTGGTCATCGGATTTCTAGGCGTAGTGCATACACTGGGCCTAAGAAACTCTGTCATTTTGGCTAAAAACGAAGTCGTTGGTTTGATTTTAACATCGGTAGGACAGAATACACCCTCAGAAACCGGTGCCTGCACAGCGGCTCCGGACCCATCCAAGGTAGAGACATCTGCAGGTTCCGTAGTCGAAGAAGCATCTCGCGGGCACACCGGACTCTGAATGGGTCTCAGTAGAGGCCTGTGAATCCATAGAAGTGGGCATCAGGGGCTGCAAATGCACCTCACTGAGTACCGGCGAACTGGTGACCAGCTTAACGGAAGCGTCATTGGCAGTTTTGGACCTATATGGTCTGTCTCTGTCTTTATCTTTACATTTTTTTGGAAGATCGGTAGTCAGATGGCTTATCAAAACCATTTCAGAATACGGTGAATGACAGCGAAAGAATTTAGCGACAAAGATAGCCAGACGACGAATGGTTAGGACGTTAAACAAGGCACAAAACCAACAGCGAGGAGCATCATGGTCTGGGCCTAAACAGGTGATGCAGTAAGAATGAAAATCTCTGTGAGGTATTTGCTTTCCACAGGCAAGACAAATGTTAACTTTTTCTGACATTGGTTAGAGTAAGAAAAAAGGATCCCCAATGGGGTACTTAGCTTTAGAAGACTTCAGGATTAGAACTCAAAAATGAAAATTTCAGGTAGCGGGCCGACCAGCACTTGTGAACTTCTTCTGCTTTGGGCACCTACATGGCAAGAAAGACTGACATAATGGCATCGGCTGCCTGTTTTATACCCCTGATGACCTGACGTCATGGAAGAAGCGACAGCATCCGACGCAGAAATACCAAGACTCTAGTATTTGGGCCGACTGAGGGCTTCCTGCAGGCAGATAACCCAAGTGTGATGACTGCAACAGTGAAACACAAAGAACATCTGCCATGGCACCAAGAGCCATAGACTGCACCATGGAAATAACCAGAACCAGTTGAAGGATCTCAGAACTGACAGCCAAACCACAGCCCTGGGTGTGCCATGGATCCAAAGGAGCCGAAGACCACAGAGTCGACTCAGGTACCAAGGTGAGATCCGTTGGCACCAACAGCATCACAGTGAGGAGCTCCAAGTCCTTAAACAAAGTTGAAAGAGGATAAAATGGTGGAGTTCTTGGAGAATAAGCCTCAGTTCCGGGTAGGAGAGAGGTCTGTGATGGTGCATGGAGGCCTCTGGCTGCCAAAAGATGACTACATCCAATTCTGATAGACTACTCGTTTGTTGACTCAAAAAGGGGTCCACTGAAGGGGAATATCTAGTCCTGGGAATAACTGGTAGATCGACTTTTGGCACCACAGGTTGATGTATGGATTGGGATTGTGGAACCAAATGAGATGACAATGGAGGTTGAACAGAAACTATCGTCGGTGCCGAAGAGATTTTAGTCTGGCCTGGTTCAATTACTGTTGACACCGATGAGGACTTAGTTGTTCTCGGTGCTGTAGATGAAGTTATCGTCAATTCTGGTACCTTGGATTTAGGTTCCAAAGAAACCATCAGAACCTGCGTTTTTTGCGACTTAGATTCATGTGCCGTAGGGACGGTCAGAACAGAGTGGCTTTTTTTCTTTACTTCAAATTTAGGAGATTTTGAAGTCTCTGCCTTAGATAGGACTTCAGTAAAGGGACATTTCAATAAGCCTTTCAAAATAAGCTTGTTGTGACTTTCAGCTAAAGTACAGGTGCTGAACCCCTGACAAATAGTACAAGCCCAAGTAAGGGGCACCCAAACAATACATGCAGGAAAGATGCCCATCCAAACTGGGCATCTTTCTGCCATAGTCTTGACACTGCTTATATCCGGATGTCCTCTTTTGCTTCGCTGCCATATTAAAAGGTTAGTTTGGTCACTAATAATACTGTACAAATGCGCGCGCGCGCGCGCACACACACACACACACACACACACACACACACACACACAGTAGAGAGGAAAGACAGGAAAGGAATATATTTTTTTAAATATACCAACAATGGTATAAGAAAATACCCAAACTGGTAAAGGGAGAAATGGGAAAAAGACGATACCAGCAACGGCATAAAAGATTATCAATGGTACTAGAAGAAGGGAGGAGTCCTGATACCAGCGACGGTAAAAAGAGTTACCAAAAGGTAAAAAGAGGGTAAGGTAGAATTGTTGGAAACACAGTTACTAACTTAACAACAAAGTCACAAAACTATCTAGCAAAAAGTTCTAAGCATAAAGGTTTAGAAAGAAGAAATTTAAAGCACTTAGTTCAGAGCATCAGCTAACGCATCCAGGTTTCTACGCGGCAAACGAGATCTGAGGTAATGGGGAGAGAGGCATTGTGTGTAGAGCCTTAGCTTGAGAGTTTTTGACTGGCGCAAGCTATGTATAATGGCCAAGTTGGTTCCAAGAGGTCGGAACCAAAACATCAGTCAAGAATGAATGAAGACTGACAACATCAGATCTAGAGCTTATCCTTTCTCAAGTCTCTTCTGAATGTACACTTTGACAAGTTGAATTGTCATCTCATAACCACACAATACGCAAGCAAACACAACATAGGAATCGGTACAAATAAGCAAACAACTGATAAAGAGGCACAGAGATAGGAAAGTGTCAAATACCTACTATTAAGAGTTCTTCACACATGCATACTATAGTACACACTACATTTGCCATTCCTGCCTCTCCAAATAAGCGCTGCGGGTAGAGTACAAAGACATAGCTACAGGTGGGAAGAAACATCCTCCCACATCACAAAGGATTACCTTGGCAAAACTTCCCATGGCCTTAGATTTTAAGTTCAACTTGTGGTGATCAGTAAACATGCAGACTGAAGAACTTGCAACTCGCCTCAAAAATCACTCATACTTATACTTACTTTTCTTTGCAACACTGTTGCATCTTAGAACAATCTTGCCTATCCTCATAATGTCAGGAAGAAAAGACAGAGCACTCACTGAAGGCCCCTCCAACTATTAGTTTTTATAAAAAAATACATACATTCCTTGCCCATGACCCAGACAATTGTGGTGAATTCTAATAGCTGAGAAGCTCATTGGGTCCTCTCATTATTTTTTTTAAAACAAGAAATATCTTGATCAAATTAGCACATATGACATACCCAATCATACATTTATATAAATGAAAACAAACCATACTGACATAATTTTAGTTGCAAAAATTATACATCACAAAACATACTGTAGTTGCAAAAATTAAACATCACAAAACATACTGACAACTATACCTGTAAACATTATACATCACTTATAATCTATCCAGTCATTGTCAGTTAAACGTTACATATCTCATTTAAATCCTGCCTTATTTTAAACCTCGTTCCTCCTCTGCATGTATTGTTCCCACAATTCCCATTTTTTCCTATGTAATTTGCTCCTACCCTTTTCTAAAGATTCCAATTCCAGTTGTTTTATCTCTGTTACTACATTCACTACTTGTAGTACAATTTGTTTAGAGTTAGATTTACATTTTCGAGTAATTGTTTTTTTGGCAGCCACCATAATTTGACTCAGCAAGGCCTTACTATTTCTAGGCAAATCCGACTCTGTATCAATTCTACTAGATAACACTTGGCACTCTTATTAGATGTTACCTTGCTGTCAAGCCAGTGCTGCCTCATTCCCCCCTCAGATGGGTGAGTGAGCCAGCAGTAGCTGCTCACTCCCATCCTTCCCAGCTACTTAACTCCTACACGCCTTTAAACATGATCTGTAAGGGCATGACAAACTATAACTGTTGACAAAGAATCACCCTGGGTAGACCTCTGTTTGAACTTTTAGCTCTGGGATAATAATTTGTTCTTTACCATGCGTTAGCTGCAAAGAGGTTTGCCACCGTCTCCTACTCAATGCAATGCAACTGATGAATGAAGGGTATGTCTCATACATCTGTAAGCATTCCACCATCAATAAATGTGGGATGCTGACAAATCCTTATTTTACAATCCATGTCATACTTAGATTATTCCCTTGTTACAGATATCTATTATAGTTTTACTTAACAAATGATCTTGTTTCCCATATGACCTTTCTTTTATTACTTGTTTATTCTACTGCCATAACTGATTTTTTTCTAGATGGCTGTAACACTGTCCACATCAATAATTTATTTATTGTCAGATGGCAAGTTATTGGTCTATAGTTCTTAGCAGGGCCACAGCTAGCTCATTTTGTGCCCAGTGCCACTTCCTGATGTAGCTGTTGAGGAGCAAAAAAGTCTCTTCTCTGGTGAGGTTCTCCTACATGAAGTACAATGTCACCACTGTAACACCCTCATATCAATGTGAAGAGCAAAAATACTCAAAGAAAAAAGGCCATTCACAGTGCTTACATCACACATTCCTAACACATTGTTCCCAGACAGGCTACCTACCCTAAGTACAACACTTCTAGATCTTAGGATGGCTTGCAGGTTCACTCTTAAGGAGGAGTTATTGTTTTTCTGTTTTTGACCAAATTGGTGTTTGTTCAAGATGAGTATACGAGTAATTTTAACATGGGGCTAAATCTTTGTCGAAATGTGTTTATATGTTTAGCCAGAAGTTAGGTCCTTTATCTGGACTCTGGGTTTTCCATTTAGGACTTTTTCTCAATTTCTCTGGTTGTTTATTCAACCCATTTCATATCGTCTGTATTAGAGCTTCTTACTCTTTCCTGTAATTCTTCTATCCATTCGGCATCTTTATTTTCAACATGGTCTGATAAATGCTTCTCTAAAATGTACCAATTTCTTCTTTTTTTGTTGGCAATTCTATTGCTTTTTTTCCCAGCTCTTTTAAAACCTTTTTATGAATTGCTTTCCTCTACATTTATCAGTATATCCCGGTAAACAAAAATATACAAACATACATATATATCAATAATGAAATAAATGCCTGCTAAGCTTTTTTTCCGCTTATGCTGATATTAATTACTGAAAACAGTGCAGGATAAATACTGTTCTATTTTGATACTGTGTGCTGCTTTTACCACATGTTTCTTTCTAAAAATGTTTGATGATCTGCTCGCCTTTATGTATTCTTCTAACAATGATACTTCTTGTCTTAGTTGCTTTATAGTTTTCTTTGTTACAGGGGAATCTCAAACTCAAATTACTTTTATGTCTCTACGAAGGCTAACACACTCCGCTGTGGGCCACAATCTCCGAAATCAAAATGAAAGCTAGACAATGAACCTAGTAGTAGCTTCCTTCACCTAGAATGTTACCCATCAGTTTGAGACCCAAGGGCCACAACCCTTGCAATACTTAATCCTTCCATAGTGCCATTCTACTTGCTTCCTTTCTTTTATTTGTTACGCTATGGTTTTGTGGTAATACTATCCTTTATTAGCTTAGCTGCACAGTAACATTCTTATTTATCACTTGAGTTTATCTCAACAGTCACGGTGATGGTGTTCATCTGCTTTATCAGTCTTCTAATCTTTTGGGTCTTAGTTATTTTCTGTAATCTATTTTTTTATCTGTCTTAGTAAGTTTATCCATGTCTATTAAATCATGCAGGTCTTCTCTTATTTCATTTTCTTTTGGCCTGACAGCACCTTCTCCTTCCCATTCTGAGCAATTCTAACTGGACTTTCATGCAAGTCTTCTATAGAAGGCTCCATAACATTGTCATGTGACATTTCTTCAGATGTATCCTGCTTCATCTGGGGGCCTCAGTGGCCCATCACGTTGCATTATTACCTGTGTCAGAGTTTTCTTTCCTGTTCTTTCCTTTGCTGTGCAATTCTAAATGGACTTTCATTCAAATCTAACACTGAAGGCTTCAGAACATCACAGTGTATTGCTTCTTCTACAGATGAATACTGCTCCACCTGATGCTCCTCCATCTGGGAACTCTGTGACCTAGCATGTTTTGATACTACTTATGTTGAAGTTCCCACACTCAATCTTTCACTTTACAGATGTTCTACCATTTAAATTTCTATCTAAGTTCCTCCTCTCTAAACTGTCATATTCCACATTTGTTGTCCTGTATTTTGTACTGTGTAATTTATCATATCCAGGTATCTTTGCCTGCATTCCTCATCAAATACCACTGGAGCTGCATTTTTTTTGTATTCTTTAATTTGGCTTTCTTCTCTGCATAAATATCATAACATATCAGATCTCTTTAGCCCCCCCCCCTGTCCATTTTCCCTTTTGTATACATTTCAATAACTTTTTTTTTTTTTTTTTTTTACCTTTTCTCATGTCATTTTCCAGACAACCCAACGGTTCTTTATCTAGATAATGCATTTCCCTATTCTACTGCATTAAACCATACATACATCTGAACAATTCTTCCTGTGCAAGTATTTTCTTTCTTTAACTTCTCTAGTACTCTTGCTACATAAACTTTCACAGGAAATTCTGTTTTTACATAATAGTAACGATATAGTCAACAGTCCACATTGTCTCCATACCTCTTGTATGGCCTATCAGTTTTTTTTTTTTGTTTTTTTGTGGACTATGTCCTTCTATCATAGGGAGGCACCCTCCTTCTGAGCCTGACCTAACCTTTTGGTAGGAAAGTTTTCATGTTCTGAGGATTCTGCACTGCCTTTTTAACTCAGTTCTGGCACTAGTGTGTATATCAGGAGTGGACTTTTTTATACTGAGATCTGTGTACCTAGTCTTTTTTTATTTTTTGATCTACCTTTTGACCATGATGTTCAAAACCCAGCCTATACAGCAGTATAGTCTTAGTGAGATTTTGTAAGAAAGGGTCAACCATGTGAAGGTACTCACCAAGACTTGAGGAAAAATTCAGGTTCAGCAAAACTACTCTCCCTTTCCTGCTACTTCCATCTTTCCATTCGGACTAACTCCTATGAGAATCACTAGATCTGCTGGAAGAAAAATGGCTGAGAAGTACTCTAGTTTCAAGTTAGATGACAGGTGTCCAATATTATTACCGATTTGGGTGATGAAGTGGTAACCTACTGAAAGATTGTTTCCTTCCAGAAAGCCTTAGGATTGCCAACAGCAGCTTTTTGATGTTCATAATGTTTTTAAGTTACTTAGTAGTCAAGAGTTATGGTCTTTCCTCAGTAAAAAGTGCTTATAACCTGTTGTTCACGTTTAATTGTTTGTATTTCTTCCAAGCTGATTTCTCAGCACATAGCAGTTGTCTCTAGTCTTGGAAAAACCAAGCAGTTAGGAATACCCTTTACCTTTTTGATTTTGCTGATTAGTAATTGTTCTGAAATTGTACGAAAATACATGAAAGGATGAACGAAGCGTCAAGAACAGACCACCAGCAACAATCCGAGAATCCTTATTTATTTAGCGCTTTCGTCAAGTTTCAGACTTCATCAGAATAAAGTCAAACATACATAATTCTTATATACACCACCCCAAGCTCTCATTGGTCATTTGTATTACATCATTTCCTCCAAAGAAAAATTGTTAAAACAAAAAATTCTCATACAAAAACATAGAACAATGTCTTCAATATAAAAAAAATACCTATACAAATACATAGATTTTAATTTTAAAACAGAACTCAAAGAAATCCTGTCGTTAAGACCTGGCAATTGACAGGCATTGGTTTTAATCTGCCATGTCAATTCCTTGAATTCCAACCATTCGTCCATCAGTCCCCCCCTCTTGGCCCAAGGTCAATGTGGTCGATGGCTCCAAACTTGAAAGTGTGTGTGGGACAAACACTGATGTGCTTATACAAAGCACTATTTGTGTTTTTGTTCCTTATGTCATATAGGTGTTGATACACCCTTTGCCTCAGTGCTCTCTTTGTTTTACCCATGTAAAAAACATCGCATTGATCACAAAATGCGACATACACCACACCTTTTGAATAACAGAAGTATTTCTTCCTACGTTTAACCATCCCATATCCTGCAATTTTAATGGCATCACCTTGAAACATAACAGGACACTGACCACATCTGCCACATTTAAAACAACCACCCACAATGGGTGTTCTAAAATTCCTTTCCACCAAGCCCTTTAAACAAACTTCCTTCTTGTAGACTATGGTGGGTTTGTTTCCCACCACTGTATGAACTTCGTTGTCTATGGTAAATATGTCCCACAGTCTACATATGACATTCCTAATACCATAAAAATCAGCACTGAAAGGAAGGATAAAAGCTCTTGAGAAACGATCTTGTATCCCAGTCTGTGTTACTCCAACAGACCCATTCCCATTGCATAATAGACAGAAAAATCTACCAGTTTCCCTTTTTCTGAATCACCTCATCAGCAATGTCCTGCACAAAATTTCCCGGATAACTCCTTCCAGTTAACATTTCTTTCAACTTTGAACACTCACTTAGAAAGTCATCATTTCCTGATACCATTCTGGCCAACCTAACATACTGGCCCTTGACTAGGGCTCCTTTTTGGTGCACGGGGTGCCAGCTGTCATAATGCAACAGTGAATTTGAATACACTGGCTTCCTATATAAATGCGAGGCAAAAAACTTATGTTGGTAGTCCTTTTTAACTGTTACATCCAAGAAGTTTAGTTGATTCTTATCCCTGACCATGGTGAACTTTAGGAATGAGGTAGTTTGATTAATATAGATACAAAATCTATCCAATTCCTCTTCACTTCCTTTCCAAAGGATCACCAAGTCATCAAGGTACCGCCCATATAGTGCCCAGGAATCTTTAAAGGTTGAGTTAAAAATGTATAAATCTTCCCAATGGGAGAACACGATGCCAGCGAAACCAGGGGCACAGCAAGCACCCATCGCTCCACCCTGCTGTTGTTTAAATAACTGGCCTTCAAAACAAATAAAATTATTTTCAAGCACAAGCTCCATACATGTATGTATGGTCAAAATGGTGTTATGCCCTAAATTAGAGTTGAAACACAGGTATTCATAGAACCACTCCAAGACCTCCTGGTGAGGAATTACTGAAAATAAATCATTGATATCGATGGCCACCATTATAAGACCATCATCATACATTTCAGGTTTTATTATAGTCAAAAAATCCCAGGAGTCCCTGATAATAGTGGCTCTTCCATCAAGTAACCCTTTCACCTTGCTGTCAATAAATTTTGCAAGGCCAAGTGTCTTGGAGGCCTTAGCGTTTACTACTGGATGTAGGAGGGGGATTAGTAATAGACTTATGAAGCTTCGGGATCCCAAAAATAGTTGGGATCCTTGATTCTTTTGTGTCTAAGAATTCATATTCACTCAATTCCAGCTGACCATTCAATAACAATTCATACAAGGTAAGGTCAATGTTTCTGTAAGCGATATTCATCTCATTACGCAAGACCTTGCAGTAAGTGTCACTAAACAGAAGATCAAACATTTTACTGTTGCATTCGGAAACATCCATGACAACCAATCCACCACTATTGTCCGGTTTCATGATACGTATTTCCCTGTTACTCAGTATGTCGTTTAACAGTTTTTTCTCCCTAATGTCCAGATTGGAAACTTCAATGTTACCTTTGGACCTCAATTCCCTAATTTCTTTCTCACAAAGGATTTCAAACATATGGACCAGTGCATGGGTGGGGGGTATGAAGGTACTAGGTCTGGTCAACCAGGAGTTAGGGATCAATAAATTATCATTATCAGAAAAATGGATGGCCAGGTTGAGTTTCCTGGTAAATATTTTCAACTTAAATGTTTCAACCAGGTTGGCCCTCTTATCTGGTACAAAGATCAAACCTTTGGGAAAAAGTTCAGCGTACTCCCCATTAATCATCAGGTGACTACGATTATATATACTAAAATCACCTTGTACATTTCTGACAATCCCACATACATTTTGATCATGTTCATTACAGCTAAGGTTGTTAATCATATCCAATGTTGGGCTTGACTACCCCCCTCCCCTCTGTTGACACTGATGATGTCCCTGGCCATAACTCCAGTTCGTTTGGTTCCCTGTCCTCTGGTTCATTAATCTCTCTCTGCTCTCCTCGGGGGGGGGGGGACCTAAAGGGGTTTCATATTCAACATCATCACTGTCAAGGTCCACATTTACATCCTGCTGCGACTGTCTATTACAAAAACTAGTTTGTTGCCCTAGTGGTGGTTCCAGGTAGGCCTTACACCATCATATTCGCATTTATCTCTAACTAGATTCTTTTCGTTTTTTAATTTCACTTAAATCATTGTCAAGCGCCACTATTATTAGGGACTCCTGGGAATTTTTGACTATAATAAAACCAGAGATGTATGATGATGGTCTTATAAAGGTGACCATCGATATCAAGGATTTATTTTCAGTAATTCTTCACCAAGAGGGCTTGGAGTGGTTCTATGAATACCTGTGTTTCAACTCTAATTTAGGGCATAACACCATTTTTACCATATGTACATGTATGGAGCTTGTGCTTGAAAATAATTTTATTTGTTTTGAAGGCCAGCTATTTAAACAAAAGCAGGGTGTAGCGATGGGCGCTTGCTGTGCCCCTGGTTTCGCCAACATAGTGTCAGCCCATTGGGAAGATTAATACATTTTTAACTCAACCTTTAAAGATTCCTGGGCACTATATGGCTGGTACCTTGATGACGTGGGTGATCCTTTGGAAAGGATGTGAAGAGGAACTGGACAGAATTTTTATCTATATTAATCAAACTACCTCATTTCTAAAGTTCACCATGGTCAGGTATAAGAATCAACTAAACTTCTTGGATGTAAAAGTTAAAAATGACTACCAACATAAGATTTTTACCTTGCATTTGTATAGGAAGCCAACGCATTAGAATTCACTGTTGCACTATGACAGCTGGCACCCTGTGCACCAAAAAAGAGCCCTAGTCAAGGGCCAGTATGTTAGGTTGACCAGAATGGTGTCGGGATTAGACAACTTTCTAAGTGAGTGTTCAAAGTTGAAAGAAATGTTAACTGGAAGGGGTTATCCGGGAAATTTGCGCAGGACATTGCTGATGAGGTGATTAGATAAAGGGAAACTGGTAGATTTTTCTGTCTATTATGTAATAGGAATAGGTCTATTGAAGTAACACAGACTGGGAGGCGAGATCATTTCTCAACAGCTTTTATCCTTCCTTTCAGTGTTGATTTTTATGGTATTAGGAATATTATATGTAGACTGTGAGACATGTTTATCATAGACAACGAAGTTCATACAGTGGTGGGAAACAAACCCACTATAGTCTACAAGAAGGAAGTTTGCTTAAAGGGCTTGGTGGAAAGGAATTATAGAAAACCCATTGTGGGTGGTTGTTTTAAATGTGGCAGATGCGGTCAGTATCCGGTTATGTTTCAAGGTGTTGCCATTAAAACTGCAGGATATGGGATGGTTAAACCTAGGAAGAAATACTTTTGCTATTCAAAAGGTGTGGTGTATGTCACATTTTGTGATCAACACAATGGTTTTTACATCGGTAAAACAAAGAGAGCACTGAGGTAAAGGGTGTATCAACACCTATAGGACATCAAGAACAAAAACACCAACAGTGCTTTGTATAAGCACATCAGTTTTTGTCCCACACATACTTTCAAGTTTGGAGCCATCGACCACATTGACCTTGGGCCAAGAGGGGGACTGACGGACAAATGGTTAGAATTCAAGGAATGGACATGGCAGACTGAAACCAATGCCTGTCAATTACCAGGTCTTAATGACAGGATTTCTTTTGAGTTCTATGTATTTTTTTATAGGTATTTTTTTATACTGAAGACATTGTTCTATGTTTTTGTATGCAAATTTTTTGTTTTAACAATGTTTCATTAAGTTAGTATTTACGTTTTGTTTTGGAGGAAATTATGCAATACAAATGGCCAGTGGAAGCTTGGAGTGGTGTATATAAGAATTATGCATGTTTGACTTTATTCTGATGAAGTCTAAAACTTGACGAAAGTGCTAAATAAATAAGGATTATTGGACTGTTGCCAGTGGTCTGTACTTGATGCTTCATTCATCCTTTCATGTATTTTGAGTGGTTTTGGTTTTTAATTCTTAAATTGTAGAAAAATGCTTTACAAAATACTAAACGACAGTGATACAGTCATTATGTTCTAAAAAGTACAGTTGTGTACCTACCATAAATGTAGATGTTCGAGTGTATTCACTGTTGCAGTCATTACACTTGGGTTATTCTGCTGGAAGGCTACCTGCAGTCGGCCTGAATTCTAAAGTCCTGGTCCTGCGTTGGTTTCTGTCACCTCTTCCCTGACGTCAGTGCGCCAGGGGTATAAAAGATGCAGCCAACGCCATTTTCTTCAGTTTTTCTTGCCCCAGATGTCAGGTGCCCCCAAAAGGGTAGGCTAAAAAACATTGCTTATAAAAGCATACACTAAAATAAACAATACCTTCATCTACAAGCAAATACACCACATAGGTTGTATAGGATAGAGAAGTATAGATAAGTCCCAGCAAAGAAAGGGGGGTGGTGGGTGGGTAACCTGGACTGCAACAGTGAATACACTCAAACATCTACAGTTATGGTAGGTACACAACTGTACTATGTTCATTGTGTTTCACTGTTGCAGTCATTACACTTGGGTTGAATCCCAAAGCTGAGGTTTTGCGGCTAGGTCTAAATAGAATTGGGAGTGGCTATAAGGCCCTGCAGAACTGCAGTGGCAAAGCCTGCTCTGGATTTAGAGTAAAGAGGTAAGTGATAGTGCTTAGTAAAAGTGTGCATTGAAGTCCAAGTTGCAGCCTCCAAAATATCCTTGGTTGGTACTCCTCTGAGGAAGGCTGCTGAGGTGGCTGCTGCCCTGGTAGAATGTGGTCTAATGCCCTTAGGCACTGACTTGCCATGTTGTGAATAGCAGAAATGAATGCAGTGTCCTATCCATTTTGAAATAGTCTGCTTTGAGATAGCCTTTCCTTGTGATCCTGCAGCATATGCCACTAAAAGTTGCTCAGTATTTCTGAAAGCTTTAGTTTTGTCCAAGTAGAATCGTAGCTGTCTGTGTATGTCCAAAGAATGCAGAAGTCTCTCCCCTTTATTCTGTGGGTTTGGGAAAAAAGTAGGCAAATGAATGGTTTGGTTAAGAGCCACACTTGACACTACCTTAGGCATAAATGTTAGGTTTGTCCTTAGAGAAACCCTGTCCAGATGGAAGATAAAAGGGTTTATCAGCCATTGATGCATGTAACTCTGAGACTCTTCTTGCTGAAGTTATTGCTAGGAGCAGAGCTGCTTTCCATATTAAGAATTTTATCTCAACTGTATTGGCTGGCTCGAAAGGAGGCAGTGTGAGTTTTTCCAAGACAAAATTGAGGTCCCATGCAGGTACTGGTGCTCTCCTTGGAGGTCTTATGTTTTTGGCCTCCCTGAGGAACTGCCTAAGCAATGGATGTGAAAAAATAGGTGGGGTCTGTATTGCAATGAGCTGAAATGGCAGAGGCATGGATCTTAATTGAAGAGAAGGATAGGCCTTTGTCCAGCATCTCAGTTAGATATTTCAAAATCTGAGGAATATTTGGAGCAAGCGTGTCAATTCCTTGTGCCTGGTTCCAAGCACAGAATCTTTTCCATTTTTCTGCATAAGATTTTCTGGTGCTGGGGCTCCTGGCCTCCAAAATAACATCCATAACCGCTTTAGAGAGAGGTGTATTCTGAAAGGTTACACTATCCGCCATGCAGCTAGATTTAGGGTTCTGAGTTGGCTGTGCAGGATCTGATTGTTTTGTTGGTTCAGTAAATGAGGAATCTGAGGCAATGTCCAGGCTGGGCCTTGGGACAAGCTCCTTAGGATTGGGTACCAGTGTTGGCGTGGCCAATCTGGGGCAATTAATATCATTTGTGGCTTCTCTTGTCTGACCTTCAGGAGTACCTTGGGGAGGAGAGGCAGTGGAGGAAAGGCATATACTGTAAGGTTGTTCCAGCTGAACGACAAGGCATCCACTTTCCATGCTTGTTTGTGATAAGTCCTTGTGCACAATCTCTGAAGTTGGCAATTGTGAAGGGAGGCAAAAAGATCTGTCTGGGCATCCCCATTTCCTTGTTATCATGCTGAAGATTTGTGGATCTAGTTTCCACTCATGAGGATCCATGAGGTTTCTGCTTAGTTCGTCTGTTAGAGCATTTGTTTTTCCTGGCAGGAATTGTGCTTGCAGGTGTACTTGGTAGGTCAATGCTGTGTTCCACAAAATCATGGCTTGTCTGCAGAGGGGGTAGGAATGTGTGCCCCCCTGCTTGTTTATGTACCACATAACTGTGGTGTTGTCCGTCTTTTTCAGCAACTGTCCTGGATGAAGTAGGTCCTTGAAGGCTGTCAAGGCATTTTGTACAGCTAGCATCTCTTTTTGATTGATGTAAAGATGCCTCTGGCTTGGGGGCCATGCACCCTGAATACATTTTCCTGCCATGTGGGCCCCCCAGGCATAATCTGATGCATCTGTTGTTAGTGTTTGCCTGGCTGTGGGTAAAGTGAATGGCTGTCCCTTGTTGTGGTGACAGGCCTGTGCCCACCATCGAAACTCCTGTTGCAGGCAGGGAATGAGTGAAATTAACGATTCCAGGCTGTGGCAATGTTGAGTCCAAACACTTTTTAGATACCATTGTAGTTTCCTCATATGCAGTCTTGCATATGGAATTAGCAGAATGCAGGAGGCCATGTAGCCCAGAGCCTGAAGAATGTTTCTTGCAGATAACTGGGTCTTTGTTGCCATGCTTTCAAAGTAAGAAGTCAGTTGCCTTTGTTTGTCTGGCATGAGATAAGCCATCTGGGCAGTTGTATTTAAGCTTGCACACAGGAATATTATCTCTTGACAGGGTACTAGTTTTGATTTCTGTTAGTTTACTGTGTACCCTAGGCAAATTAGTAATCTTTTTACAAATGCCAGATGCTTTAGTAGAATCTCTTTGGTCTCTGCTTGAATAAGGCAGTCGTCCAAGTAGGGATATATTTGAATTCCTCTGTCTGCAAAATGCAATTACTGGTGCCAGGCATTTTGTGAAGACCCTGGGTGCAGTAGATAAGCCAAAAGGCAGTGCAGAGAATTGGTAGTGCATTGAGCCAGCAATGAATCTGAGGTATCTTCTGCAAGATTGTCTGATTGGGACATGCAGGTATGCCTCTTTGATGTCCAAAGTTACAAGCCAAGCAATGGGCAGAAGCTGCTGCAGAGTCAACATTTTGAATTTCGGAACGTCCAGAAAAGTATTTAGAATAGGCAGGTCCAGAAATGGTCTCCATGCTTTGTCCTTTCTTGGTACTAAGAAAAGTCTCGAGTATAATCCTTGTCCCTGCTCTTGTTGGGGCACTGACTGTAATAGCCCTCATGTCCATGAGAGATGAAACTTGTTTTTGTGCCTCTGCCCATTGATTGTGTGGCAGGTCTGGCACACCTTTTGCCTTTGGAAGGGTGTGAAAGTGGAACCTGTAGCCCTGAGAGACTATATTTAGGACCCATTTGTCCTGGGTAATCGTGTGCCAATTTTGTGAAAAAGTGCTAGTTTTCCCCCTAAGGGTGCTGCCAAAAGATAAAGGCTTGGCATTGGCAGAGGGAAGTCATTGGGGCCGTTTCCTATATGGCTGTGATTTGTCTTCTCTGCATTTGGAGGTAGAAGCACCCCATTGTTTGGGTCTGTATGAGCCCTGGGGCTGTTGTCAGCCTCTAGGGCATCTGTATCTGCCTCTTTGTGGCCTGTCTGACACGGGAAAGGACCAATTCTTAGAAGGCCAGTTCCTGATAAATCTGGGTGGCTGTACCTGTAAGAAATCCTTCACTGTCTGCATAGATTTAGCTTTATCCTCCATTTTCTTCAACACCTCTTCTGCCTTAACACCAAAGTATCATGCTGTAATGGAGCATCCAGTAATTTTGCTTTAACATGATCAGGCAGAGTCTGTTCCTTTAACCAATCATGCATTTGAATAACAGAACCTGTTACAGCAGCCTTGCAAGAGGCCTCCAGTGAATCATAACCACATTGCAAAGTATGTTTTCCCACTTGTTCAGCTTCATGCAATAAATCCTGTAATTCCTTGTTCTCAGAACATTCAGAATTTGTCAATATTTTCTGTTTTAACAGAGACATTAAGTATTGCTGACATTGAAGCATATGAAACTGACAATTTAAAGCTCTTACAGCCAAGGTAGCAGAAGTGTAAACTTTTTTCCATCTGTCCAGTGCCCCAGAATCTCTATCTGAGGGGACAGGGTTTTTTGCAGTAGCAGCCTTGACCCCTTTGGGACCCTGAGAAATAGTTTCTGGGTCAGCAGCAGGGTTTTTATATAGAAATGTATGAGAATCTGGAACCCTGTAGTATCTGTCTGGCTTAACAGATGCAGGAGGTAAAGAGTCGGGAGACAGGCCAGACTCTGAAAATACATCATTTACAATGTCTAGAACAGGTGGAATAGCAAGAGGTCTGTGCTGAGGTAGAAGAAGAAAGTCTCTGAGCCTTTTCTTAGAATCTGAATAATCTTATCTCTCCCAGTGGAAATGCTCCCTCATGGTATGCAGGGTTTCCCCAAATGAGTAGTCCTCAGCAGGAGAAGCTGAAGCAATAGATTCTTCAGCATCAGAATCCTCATAGGGAGGAATAGAGTATCCCTGTTCTGAAGAGGAGTCAGAGGAAATGGAAACCTGATCAAAGGAATCATATTCAGTATCTTGCCTAGGCCTCTTATCAGGAGGGGGATGGGAACCCCTGATCAAAGTAATTAGGTTTTCGGCCACTTTGAGCATATGTTTCTTAGGCATGGACATCTGTCCTGGAGAATGCTGTACTTGTTTCCTTGTCTTTAAAACTGTTTTAGTCTTTGTTTTGGATGCTGAAGTTGGCTTGATATAAAGCTGTGTAGGTCTGAAAACACCCTCAGGAGCCGATGCCTGCTCAGTGGCTCCGGACCCATCTGAGGGATTAGTTTCCGAAGGCCCAATACCTTGAGTATCCAGAGGCCTAGTTGTCTCCACGTGGGAGTCGAAGGCGGCCTGTGGCTCTGAGGTAGCGGGTGTCAGGGGCTGCGAAAGTGCCTCACTGAGAGGCGGCGAAACAGCAACTGGACTAGAAGAGGCTTCGTCGTCAGTTTTGGACCTCGGATGCCTGTCGTTTTCTTTTTCTTGCCTGTCACTTTCTTTTTCCTTGCGCTTTTGATGAATTCCAGCTGTTGGTTGTCCCGACGGCATTATATAGTTAAACCTTTGGCCAAAGTAATGAAAAGCAAAATCGTACTGACGCTTAACAGTGCGTTGGTCAAATCTAGCACAAAACCAACAACTAGCAACGTCGTGATCAGGGCCTAGGCAAGGAATACAGTAAGAATGAAAATCCTTATGAGGTATTTGCTTCCCACAAGAAATACAATTGTTAACTTTTTCTGACATTGGTCTGGAGCAAGAAAAAAAGTTTCCCCAACGGGGTATTTAGCTTTATAGAAGACTTCGGATCTGAAATTCAATTTTGAAAATCTCAGGAGTCGGCAGACCGGCACTTGCGAACTGCTTTTGCTTTGGGCACCGCGTGGCAAGAAAGACGGAAGAAAATGGCGTCGGCTGCATCTTTTATACCCCTGGCGCAGTGACATCAGGGAAGAGGCAACAGCAACCGACGCTGGACCAGGACTTTAGAATTCAGGCCGACTGCGGGTAGCCTGCCAGCAGGATAACCCAAATGTAATGACTGCAACAGTGAAACACGATGAACATCTAGAAACCAGACTATATTTTCTACTTTATCCCAAAGAAACCTTTATCTTGTTTTATTGCATAAGGAATGTTTTCTGGGGTAGGTGATGCCACTTATAGGTTTGTAGGTGTTTACTAAGCTAACAACCACAACAGCCTTTTTAAGCCTAGCCACGCATCCCAAATCTCTGACATGGCTGAGAACATGGTCCAGGGAATTCAGAGGTCGCAAAAGCAGGGTGGCTCCACTTTACGGACAATAATTTTGTGAGTTACTTAGTGCACAACCAGTCAAGTGAGCTCTGCTGATCTGACTAGGAATAACAATGGGTGAGTTAACAGACTTCACTGGAAAACATGGCTTTAAGAAATTGATAGGAAATGTAGGAAACTATCCTTAGGCTCCTGGTACAGAATGAACTCACAAATTAGCAGTGAATTTCTGCCTGTGATTTTGTTGAGGATTGTCACAACTAAGTCAGTAAAGTACAGTTTTGTACCTACCATAAATGTAGATGCTCGAGTGTTCACACTGCTGCAGTCATTACACTTGGGTTATCCTGCCGTCAGGCGGTCCTGCAGTCGGCCAGAGTTCCAAATTCTTGGTCCGGCGTCGGTTGCTGTCACTTCTTCCCTGATGTCAGTGCGCCAGGGGTACATAAGATGCATCCAACGCCATTTTCTTCAGTTTTTCTTGCCCCAGATGTCAGGTGCCCCTAATAGGTAGGCAATACATATTGCTAATAAAAAATATACATAAAAAATAAAAACAATACCTTCAGTTAAAAGCAAATACACCACAAAGGTTGTATAGGGTAGAAAGGTATAGATAAGTCCAGCTAGTTCAGAGGGGATGGAGGGAGGGTAACCTGGACTGCAGCAGTGTGAACACTCAAACATCTACATTTATGGTAGGTACAAAACTATACTCTGTTCATTGTGTTACACTGCTGCAGTCATTACACTTGAGTAGAATTCCAAAGCTAAGGTTGGGTGGCTGGTCTATAAAGAGTTAGGACTGGCTATGAGGCCCTGCAGAACTGCAGTGGCAAATCCTGCTCTGGATTTAGAGTAAAGAGGCAGGTGGTAATGCTTGGTAAAGGTGTGCACTGAACTCCAAGTTGCAGCCTCCAAAATTTCCTTGGTAGGTACTCCTCTGAGAAAGGCTGTTGAAGTGGCTGTTGCCCTGGTGGAATGTGGCCTAATGGTATTTGGGACTGATTTTCCATGCTGTGTGTAGCAGTAACAAATACAGTGCCCTATCCATTTGGATATAGTCTGCTTTGAGATAGCCTTGCCCTGTGATGCTGCAGCATATGCTACAAACAGTTGCTCAGTTTTCCTGAAAGCTTTTGTTTTGTTCAAGTAGAAGCGTAGCTGCCTGTGTATGTCCAAAGAATGCAGAAGTTTCTCCCCTTTATTCTGGGGGTGTGGATAAAAAGTTGGCAAATGGATGGTTTGGTTAAGAGCCACACTAGATATCACCTTTGGCATAAAGGTAGGGTTTGTCCTTGAAGAAACCCTGTCTTGATGAAAAATTATAAAAGGTTCCACTGCCATTAATGCCTGTAGCTCAGACTCTTCGTGCTGAAGTTACTGCCTGAAGCAGAGCTGTTTTCCATGATAAAAATTTTAGATCGGCTGTATTGGCTGGCTCAAAATTTATTTATTTATTTTATTTTACATTTGTTAACCGGGGGTGTCTGACTGAGCCGAAAAGGCCCTTTTTCAGCAGAGGCCCGGGGAGAAAAGCTCCACAAAAAAAAATTACAGACACATTTAGTTATTTAGACATAATCAGTATACACACAAATTACAAGAGACATGTTTTTACAGTGGTATGCAGCACAAACAGTTACAGTGGAGAGAACAATCAAAAAAGATATTAATTTTAAAAATAAAGGTAAGTAATAGATTTGTGGTGTACAGCTGAACTTTGGAATGTAGGTAGAATACATACATAGTACACAGGTACAGTACATACATTGTAGATTAGCCAGGGTTTGTGAGTAAGATTGAAAAACTATTATAAATTGCTCTAGATTTAGTATGCATATGTTATCCGCTTTCACTAGCCTGGGGAGCAATCATGGCACTGCCAACTTTGCTTGAGATGTTGCCTGATGAGGTCTTTAAAGGAGGCTTTGGATGATGTGTTTTGAATGCTAGTAGGGACAGAGTTCCATTTTTTTTGCCACCGAACTACTATATAGTGCATTTCCAAAGCTATTGTAGCTGTTGGTGACTTCTAGTAGTAGTTTGCTTGATGATCTAAGAGGCCTTTTGGCTGAGTGATGTTGTACTAGGTTTTTGAGGGCAGGACACTTATTGGGGAGGTAATAGATAGAATGACAGAGGCAGAGCTGATTGTAGGTTAGGAGGTTGGGCAGTTCAAGCCAGTGGAGCTGTCTCAAAGCAGTACAGTGATGAGTTCTATATGAGCAATATGCAGCAAAACGGGCAATTCTGTTATAGCAAGCTTCCATTTTGCTTAGTTCAGTTTTGTTGAGATTAGTCAGAATGGGAGATGCATAGAGTAGGGTGGATAGAAGTTGGGAGGGAGCAATGGCTGATCTTGTGTTGTTGGTAAGAAATGGTTTGATACGGTAGAGTGACCCCAGTTTGGCATGTACTTTTTTAATAGTTAAGTTCAGATGACTATCAAATTTTAGGTGGGAGTCTATGGTTATTCCCAATTGCTTAGCCTGTGCCACTGGAGCAATTGGAGTAGCATTTGTGGAGTAGATAGTGAATTGACTGTTAGTGTTTTTGTTAGAACTGGTTATAATCATAAGCTGAGTTTTCTTTGGATTGAGGATAAGTTGGGCTTTGGTAAGGTAGTTTTCAACGTCAGAGAATGCTAGTTAAGTTGTTTGCAGGAGGGTGGGAATGTTTTGTGCAGCACAGATTAAGGTAGTGTCATCTGCATACTGAATTATAGATGCATGCTGTGTGGAGGTCATTTGTGAAGACTGTGAATAGTAGTGGTCCTAAGATAGAACCCTGTGGGACTCCTATAGTTATGTGCAGCTGAGGAGAGAGAGAATTTTCCCATTTCACAGCTTGGTACCTGTCAGTTAAGTAGCTTTGGAACCAGGTAAGAGTGGAATTAGATAGATGATATTGGTTTAGTTTGTTTAGCAGGATTTGGTGTGAGACTTTGTCAAATGCTTTGGACATATCCAAAAAAAAGAGTTGACACTTGCAGGCCTTCATTTTTGAGACGGTTTACTGTGTCTGTGAAGCAGAGGAGAGCTGTAGTGGTACTATGGGCAGGTCTGAAACCATGCTGAGTAGGTGACAGGATGTTGCAGTCTAGGAGATAGTTTAGCATCTGGGTATGGATGCATTTTTCTAGGATTTTGGCCAGGGGGGAGAGTAAAGCAATGGCTCTGTAGTTATTAAGTTCAGTGGAGGTCCCGCCTTTATGTATGGGTGTAACATAGGATATTTTCCAGAGTTTGGGCACATAGTTTTCAACAATTGATCTGTTTATGAGAGTGGAGACTGGGATAGCAATAGCATCTGCTGTAAGTTTCAAGAAATAGCTGGGGAGTAGGTCGGCTGCTGTTGATGAGGTTTTTAGTTTGGAGAGCATGCTTTTGATTGAAGTGGTGGAAACTGTTTTGAGGGTAAAGCTAGTATTAGAGTTATTTGTGTTGGGGGGGATAGTGAGGAAGGAACTGTCCTGTGATACTAAGGATAGAATTGAGTTCACAAAGTGGGAGTTGAAAAGGTGGTAGGGTCAGTTTTTGCACAACAAAATTGAGGTCCCAAGTTGGTGTTGGTGCTCTCCGGGGCGGTCTTATGTTTTTAGCCCCTCTGAGGTACTGCTTTAGCAAGGGATGAGAGAATAAAGGAGGATCTGTGTTGTAATGTGCTGAAATGGAAGAGGCGTGGATCTTAATTGATGAGGACGACAGGCCTCTGTCCAGCATCTCAGTTAAGTATTGTAAAATCTGAAGAATGTTTGGAACAAGAGGGTCAAGGCTTTGAACCTGGTTCCAGGCACAGAATCTCTTCCATTTTTCTGAGTAAGCTTTCCTGGTGGTAGGCCTCCTGGCCTCCAAAATGACACCCATAACAGCTTTAGACAGAGGTGTTGCCTGTTTGACTAATGTATCTGCCATGCAGCCAGGTTTAGGGTTTTGAGCTGACCGTGCAGGATCTGATTGTTTTGTTGTCAGAAGGTGTGGAATTTGAGGCAAAATCCATGGTAGGCCTTGAGCCAAGTTTCTTAAGACAGGGTACCAGTGCTGGTGTGGCCAGTCTGGAGCAATCGGGATAATCTGTGGTTTTTCTTGTCTGGCTTTTAGGAGTACCTTTGAAAGGAGATGCAGTGGCGGGAAGGCATAAACTTTCAGGTTTTTCCAGCTGAACAAAACAGCATCCACTTTCCATGCTTGTTTGTGATAAGTCCTTGTGCAGAATTTTTGTAGTTGTCAATTCAGTGGGGAGGCAAAAACATCTATGTCTGGGCATCACCATTTTTGTGTTACCATGCTGAAGATTTGTGGATTCAATTTCCATTCGTGAGGGTCCATGATATTTCTGCTTTGATCGTCTGCCAGAGTATTTTTCTTTCCTGGCAGGAATTGTGCTTGCAGGTGAACTTGATACGTTAGAGCTGTGTTCCACAAGGTCATGGTTTGCCTGCATAGGGGATAAGAATGAGTGCCCCCTTGCTTGTTTATGTACCACATTACTGTGGTGTTGTCTGTCTTTAGTAATTGTCCTGGATGCAAAAGGTCCTTGAAAGCTGTTAGGGCATTTTGAGCAGCCAACGTCTCTTTTTGATTGATGTGAAGATGCATCTGGTCTGTGGTCTACTTGCCGTGAATGCATTTTCCTGCCATGTGTGCTCCCCCAGGCGTAATCCGAAGCTTCTGCTGTTAGAGTTTGCCTGGCTGTGGGTTGGGTAAAAGACTGACCCTTGTTTAGGTGACATGCCTGTGCCCACCATCGAAACTCCTGTTGTAGGCAGGGAATCATTGGTATTACTACTTCTAAACTGTGAGAATGTTGAGTCTAAACACTTTTTAGGTACCATTGTAATTTCCTCATATGCAGTCTGGCATATGGTATTAGTAGTATGCAGGATGCCATGAATCCCACGGTCTGCAGATTTTTTCTTGCAGGGAGATGGGACTTTTTTGCCAGTAATTGAAAATTTTGAGCTAGTTGAACTTGTTTGTCTGGCGTGAGGTAAGCCATCTGGGCCGTTGTATTTAAGCTGGCACCCAGGAATATAATCTGTTGTGAGGGCACTAGTTTTGACTTCTTTTCTTTTACTGTGTACCCTAGAGAAATTAGCAACCTTTTTGCAAACGCCAGATGCTGTAGAAGAATGTCATTTGTCTCTGCTTGAATGAGGCAGTCATCCAGGTATGGATATATTTGAATTCCTTTTTGTCTGCAAAATGCAATTACTGGTGCCAGGCACATTGTGAAGACCCTGGGCGCAGTAGATAAGCCAAAGGGCAGTGCAGAGAATTGGTAGTGCATTGTACCAGCTTTGAATCTGAGGTATCTTCTGCAATTTTGTCTGATAGGGACATGCAGGTGTGCCTCTGAGGTCCAGCGTAACAAGCCAAGCCTTCTTGCCCAGCATGGGTAGAAGCTGCTGTAGTGTCAACATTTTGAATTTTGGAATATCCAGGTAAGTATTCAGAATTGAAAGGTCCAGTATGGGCCTCCAGGCCTTGTCCTTTCTGGGGACCAGGAAGAGTCTTGAGTAAAATCCTTGTCCTTGTTCCTGTTGTGGTACATTTTGAATAGCTCTCATGTCCATGAGGGCTGAAATTTGTTTCTGTGCCTCTGCCCATTGATTTTGTGGCAGGTCTGGCATTCTTTTTAGCCTTGGTAAAGTATGAAAGTGGAACCTGTAACCTTGAGACACAATATTCAGAACCCATTTGTCTTGGGTGATTTTTTGCCAGTTTTGAGAAAAAAGTGCTAGTTTTCCCCCTAAGGGGGCTTCCAAAAGGGACGTGCTTGGCGTACGAAGGGGAAAGTCATTGTGACTGTTTCCTGTAAGGTTGAGACTTGTCCTCACCTCCTTTTGGGGTTGAGGTGCCCCACTGTCGTTGTCTGTTTGAGCCTTGGGGTTGAGATCTGCCACTTGGGCGTCTGTATCTGCCTCTCTGTGGCCTGTCTGACAGTGGAAAGGACCAATTCTTTGTTGGCCAATTTCTGCTAAACTGAGGTGGCTGTACCTGTAAGAAATCCTTGACTGTTTGCATAGATTTAGCTTTATCCTCCATTTTCTTTAACACCTCTTCTGCCTTAACACCAAACAAGGTATCATGCTGTAAAGGAGCATCCAATAATTTTGCCTTAACATGATCAGGTAAACTCTGTTCTTTTAACCAAGCATGTCTTCGAATCACACAGCCTGTAACTGCGGCTCTACAAGAGGCCTCTAAAGAATCAAAACCACATTGCAGAATATGTTTTCCCACCTGCTCAACTGCATGCAATAAATCCTGCATTTCTTTACAATCAGGAGCTTCTGAGCTTGCAAGCATTTTCTGTTTTAACTGAGCCATTAAATATTGTTGGTACTTGAGCATGTGAAACTGGCAATTTAAAGCTCTTACTGCTAAAGTTGCATAAGTGTATACTTTCTTCCCCCATCTATCCAAAGCTCTGGAATCTCTGTCAGAGGGCACTTAACCCCCTTTGGACCCTGGGAAATAGTTTCTGGATCAGCAGAAGGGTTTTTGTAAAGAAACTTGAGAGTCAGGGACTCTATAATACCTATCTGGCTTGGCTGGAGCAGGGGGCAAAGAATCAGGAGATAAGCTGGATTCAGCGAACACATCATCCACAATGTCTAGCACAGGCGGAATAGCCAGCGGCCTGTGTTGAGGCAATAAAAGGAAATCCCTGAGCCTTTTCTTGGATTCTGAGTGATCCTGACTTTCCCAATGGAAATGCTCCCTCATGGCATGTAAAGTTTCCCCAAAAGAATAATCCTCAGGAGGAGAGGCTGAAGGGATAGATTCTTCAGCATCAGAGTCCTCATAGGGGGGTAGAGAATATCCCTGGTCTGAAGAGGAATCCGAGGAAATGGAAACCTGATCTGAGGAATCATAGTCTGTATCCTGCCTAGGCCTTTTCTCAGGAGGGGGATGGGAACCCCTGATTACAGTAATGAGGTCTTCGGCCATTTTAAGCACGTTTCTTAGGCATGGAGGACTGTCCAGGAGAATGCTGTACTTGTTTCTTTGTCTTTAATGGAACCTTTGTCTTGGCTGTTGTTTTAATGGTAAGTCGTGAAGGTCTGAAAACACCCTCAGAAGCCGATGCCTGCTCAGCGGCTCCGGACTCATCTGAGGGATTCATTTCCGTAGGCCCAATACCTTGAGTTTCCAGAGGCCTAGTTGTCTCCATGTGGGAGTCGGAAGCGGCTTGTGGCTCTGAGGTAGCAGGTGTCAGGGGCTGCGAAAGCGCCTCACTGAGAACTGGTGACTGGCCTAGAAGAGGTTTCGTCATCGGTTTTGGACTTCGGATGCCTGTCTTTATCCTTGTCTTTGCGTTTTTTCGGTATTGAGGTCGTCGGTTGATCCAACGGGATAGTATAATTGAACCTTCGGCCAAAGTAATGCAAAGCAAAATCAAAATGTCTTTTTATAGTGTGTTTGTTAAATTTAGCACAAAACCGACAACAAGTCCTTATGAGGTATTTGCTTCCCAAAAGAAATACAATTATTAACTTTTTCTGACATCGGTCTGAGGCAAGAAAAAAATTTCCCCAATGGGGTACTTAGCTTTATTGAAGACTTCGGATCTGAAATTCGACTTCGAAAATCTCAGGAGTCGGCCGGCCGGCACTTGCGAACTGCTTCTGGCACCGCGCGGGGAAGAAAGACTGAAGAAAATGGCATCAGATGCATCTTATATACCCCTGGCGCACTGACATCAGGGAAGAAGCGACAGCAACTGACACCAGACCAAGACTTTGGAACTCTGGCCGACTGCGGGACCGCCAAATGGCAGGATAACCCAAGTGTAATGACTGCAGCAGTGTAACACGATGAACATCTGCCTGTAATGAGATGAGAGGAGGTCGATAAACTATTCTAATGTTGAGTTTAAGACAATTACCTATGAGGCATTCAGCCACCATCCAGTTGGGGTCACAGTCAACCTTACTGGAAGAGCTGCTATGACTGAAGTTGTGATACTATTTTTAACTATAAACAGTACTCCACCAACAATAAAGGGCTCCTGTCTGACTTTGGCAAAGTAGGATGCTTGACTACATAGAGGCTGGAAAGAGAATCTGGTGTAAACCAAGTCGCAGTTATGCCAACAACATCTGATTTGGTTAAGCTAAGCCAAACTTCAAAGTCTGCACATTTACAATGTAATGCTACATGCAATGATATAAACAATCTTGAAAACGTTCTTATTAGGTAGTGAAATGTAGGATATAAGAGAAAAAAGAAAGGATGAGGTTAAGGAAAGAGTTTAATGTGAGTGCTGAATACACAAGTATAAATAATAGCTACACATACAAAGATTTTAGTGTGTCATAATGTAATACTTAGAGTTGTGTAAAACTTTGTGTACTGATGAGATGTGTTAGACACTGAGCAGTAACAACGAGCAAATATCTGTGGTCTGATGAACAGGCTAGCACAGTGAAGAGAAGCTAAAAATTAGGTTAGTTTGACATGTGTGAAGATAAGTGTAGGTTGTGAAAGCTTATTAGGTTGTTTTCCGATTCAGAATGTGGTGATATTAAGAGTACTGTATGGCCTAAATGAAGGTTGTAGAACCTAATATGTTGGCCTTTGGCACATGGAATGCAGTGTTAAGACATTAGTTCAAAATCAAAGTAGAAATAGCAAAAGATTATTAGGTTAGTTACTGGCTATGAAGAATATGGTGATATCAAGAATACTGGGCAACACCTTTGTTAATGAAATAATCAAAAAATATGAACAGGAAATGCTGTTAACAGCTGTAGTCTTTAGTAAACATGGGCATGAATTTGTGGCATGGCAGGCTTTGACATAAGTTTCCTAGGTGGTTCTTATGCATATATTAATAGGTGATTTATAGTGTTGTAGACTGAAGATAATATGGTGAAGTAATACATTAGGCAGAAAAAAAGTTAGGTTATTGATAGTTGTAATGTTACTTAAAAAGAGACCGTAGCTAGCGTGGTATATAGAAAGTGATGGGAGGGGTAGATAGGGGGTTGGGAAAGGAATGAATCAGGCTACACCTCTCTCACTAGTAGCAGTCAGACTCAGCATGCAGTGTGCATCCATAGCCCAATCACAGCAGCAGCTGTCCAGGAAAACAAAACAGGTGAACAGTCCAACAGATAAGAAGAAAGAGATAAAATGTATTGTCTGCTTCTACAAATTTAGGCAGGCAGCTCAAGAAAGGCTCCACTTGGGTTTCATATTTATAGCACTTCTCTCCATTTCAGACAAATACTACAGAACAGTACAAGCAATGAGAGGGTGTAGAAGGAGGAAATAAAAAGAGAAGGCAGGCTACATCTGGATTTGATCAGGGGGTTCTGTCACAGAGAGACAGTGTAAACACAAATATTTAAGTGCCAGTGTCCATACAAGCCTCAAACAATTTGACAGTAGCCAAGACTATTGCAGCACACTACAGGTATCTCCCACAGAGAGTAGCTGACAGTAGGATCACACCTATGAGGTTCAAGTGCCTTTGCCAAAGTAAGGGAAAAATGCCAGGGCAAAGTCAGAATACAGTCACTCAAAGGAAGGACTGGTCCAGTAAATTCTTAAACAAAGAGAATCAGTCTAGAAGGGGAACAAACAGGAACAAAATTAGGCTTTATTACATGCATACAGGAAATATGTAAATGCAGAAGCAGGATTACAGTCAAGCACAGCAGAAAGTAAAGGCAAGCTCATAGGTAGGTACTAGGCTATTGACCCTAGGGCCTATACAAGCCTAGCCAAAAAGGTACCATGGCTTTCGCCACCCAAGAAAATTATTTTCCTATGCCCCCTGTCAAGCAGAACTACAGAAGTGATCCCCAGGGTGAATTTCCTATTACCCATCCAATATAGGTTCATAGATAGGTACTAGGCTATTGGCCCTAGGGCCTATACAAGTCTGACCAAAAAGGTAGCAAAACCTCCAACCATACATCAAAATATGACAACCAGTGAAAAATGTTGGTGGAACAAGTTAACACAGCATACCATCAAAATGTCATCAATTCAGAAAACAAAACTCTGTAAACTGCAAAGGCAATACATAAACAACAGAGCACCAGATTGGCATATATACTTTTCAGGGAACAAAAGTAGCACAATATATAATTTGTGTGTGAGCACCGTCTGTCATTAGGTGGTAAAAAATAGAATGCACGTGAAATCAACATAAATAACATAATTCAGAGCCACCAAATGTAAATCTGGCAGTTTACTGCACAGCATGATATATGGCTAGACAGCATAAATCCAAGCAGTAATATGTCCAAGGCAAGAAGAAAACAATACAAGATGTAATAAAAGTAACATAGTATAATATGCTATAACTGTAGAAGTCACACTGTATCCCTTTTATGACATCCACATGTAGCTATGCGGAATACCAGCAAATGAACATAAGGGGATACTAAAAGAGTTGCATGAAGAAGAGAGAAGTCAATGAACACTATATGGAAGGACAAAGTCACATGTAGCACAAAGGTGCTAAATGGGAGTTCCGACATGTGGGATATGCAAATATATGTAAAACAGAAGGCGCATGCACACTAAACAAATACTGTAGCACTTAGCAAAGTAGTGCTACATGGTAGTCATAGTAGTCAGGAATTTACCAGAGATCATATAAAAATGCATGGAATATGCAATGCTGCCACACAGGAATCTGTCAAGCTGCACACGTACTGTGCAGCCACAATCCAGTCAGAGGGCAGCTATGTAGGAAAAGAAAACAAGTTTAAATCACTGAAAGAGAAAACAGAAAAAATCTAATATTTACAGCTACGAAGACATGGAAGTAGTTCAGGCAAAGAACCAGATGGGTGTGATTGTTTGTGCACCGATTTCTTACTAGACAGCACTCTGGGCAAATTTATTTACTACTTTTGTTGACTGGAGTAGTCCAACTGGGTTGTGGTAGCCCCTTTTCAGTGGAGGCACTGGGCAAGAAAAACTCCATTTACAAAACTGGAAGTTTCATACAACAGAGAAATTGTAAAGCTTAAAATTATGATATTGACTTTTAATAAGTGAAAGGCAACTATACTAGACAGAAACTCTAGCAAGTAAAACATAGTGTCATTACACATTAAAATATGACAAATTAGCACATACAGTGTGTTTTAAAATGTGAAATTACAATATGACATTTATGGGTAGGAGCAATAAGACAGAGAAGGTGTAGAACAGATCAGATTAGATTAGTACTAGGTTAACTGCTCTTTTGGGCCATTTGAAGCCTAGCCAGCTACCCCATGTGAGAATCAAACCCTGCACCTTGTGTCTTTAAGGTAAGTACCTTAACCATTATGTCATCCTCCCACCCTAGGAGACCGGGAGACACGAATAGAAAGCAGAAAATATGTGAGGAAATGTTTTACACTTAGGTGATACAGAAAAATGTAGAGAAGTTAAGGTAGTTATAGAAGGCAGTGACTATGAGCTGGAATTTTACTGAAGTGAAAAAACTGACATGGTAAACAGCAACAGCAGAAGTGGTGGTAGCAAAGGCAAAGTGATAGAAGACAGCAACATTTTACATTGAGAATTTGTTTTCTTGAGGTATACAGTGGTATTGTAGGTATGAATTTCAAAGTAGGGGAAAACTTTAGGCAAAGTCGTAGTGGATGTTTCCACATGTAAAAGAAGTCCAATATAGTTAAAAACAAGAAAAAACAGTCTATGACATGCTTACAAAATATTACTTAAAAATGTAGAAGCAAACTGTACCTATAGTGATCATCATCTTCACTTCCAAACCTGTTGTTCTGAAGCTGTTCTGCAAAACTGGTAAGAAAAACATCACGAAGCTGAGAAAGACCACTGCTTCTATCTCCTAATAACAGCAAAAGAAAAGCATTTAAGCATCCACACCCGCACTCCTTAAAAAGTTAGAAACTTTTCATAATTCTGCAAACTTAAATTTTTATGCACAACTTCAAAAATTCTACAAATAAGGCACTCTTCTCATCAGTAACACTGTAAGGCCTTGTTTTTTTATAAGGCACAAAATCACATGTGCTCTTTCTAATTTAAAACACAGTACTGTACACTAAATCCATACCTGTGTGTAGTATTTGCTACTTGAAGGGAAGCAGTATCAAACAGAGCTCGAGCCGCAATAAAACATAACACTAGCCAGAAAATCATTTAAACAGTGCTATTTATTTGCTTATATCCATCACAAGATTAAATAATTTCCTGAAAAACAGACGCATTAGAACGTCTGTTTAAAATGTCTTAGAAGTGTTTAACTTCAATCTCACAGTGAAAGGGTGAACAAAAACAACATGGAGATCCAAAATAGCATTCTCAGAACATCCTAAAAGAAGCATCTTTAACTCTGTGCACTCCATCTCAGAGCCACTACTGAGTTTTAAAAGCACAAATGACAAAATTCATTTGTGCAAGTAGCTGACCTCCAAAATATTTCTAGCTCCAGAATCAGAAGGTACACATAGAGATAACTAGCACTAAAGTCATAAATAATAAAATGTCATGAAAACCTACAATGGATTACCAGACAATGGGTGAGTCATAACATTTTTAGAACTATTATTATTTTTTTGGTACTTGCGTATTATTGCAACTAGGTTCTAAACAGGCGATTGTGACTTCACATTACAATGTTAAAAGACTGACATCAAGTACTCACGATCCTTAACTGATGTGTAGCAGCCCTCTGAAACGAAGATCTGGTGAAAGATTCAATTTTTTTTTTGTCAGAGTTTTACTGTTACCCAACGATGTTTTATTTGATGGCTGCCTGCAGTTCATAGGTGTGTACTAGGCTAATGGCCCTGGAGCCTATAGAAGCCTAGCAACAGAAGATTCCCTGGCATCATGCCGCACAAAGTTAGTTCCCAGTGCCCCTTGTCAAGCAAGGCCACTGAAGTTGTTTGCAGAAGTTTTTCACTTTCCTTTTTTACATCTGAACACAACCGGCGCACTACTTTACCATTTCAAATTACAAGTAGTTAAGTGTACGAATTGATAAAGGGCAGCAGTAATGATTTTTTTTTTATATATTTTTGTCACGTTCTACATTTTTCTGTCACAAAGGTGCTGTAATACTGTTGGGACAATTATCAAATAGGTATCAATTGCTACCGGTATTTGAATGTGACAAATTGTGCTAATTACAACTGATGTAAAGGTCATACAGCAGTGTCAATGTTAAAAACAATAACTTACCTCTCCCATGTTATCTTTTATATCAAAATATGTTGACTTCACTTTCTCCTTACACTGAAGGTTATATGTACTTTTACTTGAGACCTTTGACATTATGAAACATTTGGAACCTGGTTGCGATAATACGCAAGTACCATTTTTTTATTTTACTTGTCAACTAGGTAAACCTAAAAGGTACAAATATTGCTTTTCAAGGGTACAACAAAATAAATGTCTAGTTAACTGACCCGACTGAAAAATTGTGTCAGTAAGCCACATATCTTGTACATTTGTTAGGCTGGGGTTGTTGGGGGGGTATCTGATCTGGGATAAGGAAGGGAGGAGGAGCACATTGCAGTCATGACTGTTCATCTTGAGGGTGGGACCCTGTGGGTCCTCATGATTCCTATTTTGGTCTCCCTGACAGTTATTTTGATATTGCCCTCCTATCCCCTTTTGTCTGTTTTCCTCCTTCACCTTGACAACAATAAAGTATGGTCTCCTATTTGATGGATATATTTTTTTTGTTTTTAAACACCTTTATTAAATTAGCAATTAAGACACACGCGCACATACATTAACAGAAAACTTTACATAAATTGCTCAACTCTTGTTGTCCCTTAAACATAACTCCACTTCCTCCTGAACATTACTCTGCATGTATTATTCCCATAAATTCCATTCACAATATAATTTGCTTCTTCCCTCTCCAAAGATTCTATTTCCAGCTATTTTATCTCTTTTACAATATTTAGTACTTCAGTTACAGTTGGTTTAGATTTCAATTTCTACTCTGGGAGTCCAACAAAAGAACTTGCTGATTTGCCCATTTTCTGGGGAAGCAAAAAGATCTACTTCTGGTACATCCCATTTGTGCATCAGGTCTAGGAAAATATCCCTTTTCAACATGCACACATGGGGTCAAGGAGGGAACTGCTCTGACTGTTTGCTATTAAGTTGTCTTCACCCTGTATGTATGAAGCTATGGAAGTCAGAACTCATCATTGAGCCACTAGCCATAGTTCCTTTGCTACCCTGCATAGGTGCTTGGAATTAGTTCCTCCCAATTTAGTTACCACAACACTGAATGCTATCTGTTCATATCTTTGTTGTTCCTGGGACTAGTCTTTCTTAAAAATGCTTTTAATGTCATAATAACCACCATCACTTCCTTTACACTAACTTTATACTGATATGTTGTGCAGCTAGATGCCTGTCCCATGACCTTGAGTTGTCCAAGTGTGCTCCCCAAGCCAGGTCTGAGCTGTGGTTAGGGTTTGGACAGTCTCTGAAGTTGGAAGGAGGCCCTTGGGGTGGCTTTGACTCTCTGGTCCCACCACAGAATTTCTTTATTCAGACAGGACACAAGACGGACTTGCTGGTGTTAGAACCAGCAACATTTCAGCTAGCACTGTAGTTTCCTCATGTGGAGTTGTGCCAATGGGACCATAATAAAGCACAAAGCCACATATTCAAGACCCTCGGAAATTCCCTTACAGTTACTGTTCATGTGCTGTGTAGGTTCATGAGGTACTGAAAGAGGAACAAAACCTTGTCTTCTGATAAAAAGGATTCTGTTGGAAAGAGTCTATGTTCATCCCCTACAAACTGGGAGTGCAAGTTGAAACTTCTGGTTATTGAGGGCAAGGCCTACCTACTGAAAGCAGTCCATAGTGACTTGCACGGCTGAAAAAAGTTCAGCTGGTGATGTAATGTGAATCAAGCAATCATCTGGATATGGGTAAATGTGGATCCCCTTGGTTGTGCAACAGACAATGACCAGTTACAGAGATACCTTGTGTGCAATAGATAAGACAAATGACGAGGAACGGACACTAATAGTGTAAATTCCCTGTCAGAAAATGTAGAAATCTCCCACATTCTTGCAGAACAGGAACAGAAGTAGGCTTCTTTAAATCCAGAGTCATCATCCAGGGCCCTGGTAACACGTAAGGTGCGAAAGTCTGAAGTGTCAGTATTTTGAATTTTGAACAGTGCAAAATGGGTCTCCGGGTTCCTTCTTTTCTGGGGATTAGGAAGAGGTGTGAGTAAAACTGTTACCCTGCCTCTCCTGGATGAAATGATTGAACAGAGCCCTGCTGCAACAGATCCTCAGAGTTAGAATCAGTTCCCTTTGCTTATTTTTAGAGGTGGGAATGCCCAGAATGGATGAGATTATCCAAAACTGAAATGAGTAGCCCTTCTTTATAATCTGCAGCATCCACTGGGCTGGAGTGATCTGTTCCAAATGTTTGAAGATGGTAGAGGGTATTCTCCTAGAAGGAAAGGTGGGGAAGTGCTGACCATAGTCATAGCTGCTCCCTAGATGATCAGAGACCTTAGACCACACAGGTCTGACTGCCAGTTAAGTTGATGCCTGGGCTTTTTCCCCAGGTGATTTTGCTTTTTTTTTTCTTGTTTAGGTGGAAAGGGCCATGAAATACTAGGATAATTCCTGCTGCATCTAAGGGCAGGGGGAAGGTAGAATTCTTTAACTGACAATCTGTTTCGCATTTCTGCCAGTCTCTCAAACATAATCTCCTCTGTACTGAATATAGTAACAGAGATAAAACAACTGGAACTGAGAACTTTAGCAAAGGGTATGAGCAAACTACATATGAAAAAATGGGAACTGTGAGAATAATACATACAGAGGAAGAATGAGGTTTAAAACAAGGCAGGATTTCAATGATCTATGTAATGTTTGACTGAAAATGATTGGGTAGATTATTAGCGCTGTATAATGTTTGCAACTGGCAGTGTGTTGGTATGGCTTATGATGTAAAATGCTTGCAAGTAGGATTGTGTCGGTGTGGTTCAATTTCATTTATACAAATATATCACTGTTTATGTCATAAGTGATGGTTTAATAAAGATGTTTTTTGTTTAAAAAAGGGGCAGGAATTTAATAATTAAGTAATTTTGTTTAGATTACATGATATATAACAATATATGTGAAGCATGATGTTTGGTAATATTAATTTAATAGAATTTGATTACTTTTCTATAAATGTAAATTTGTCTGCATCACAAGTGATGATTCAATAAAGGAAAAAATAAAAAAAAAAATTGAAGATAAAAGTTATGTATTCCTCTGGGGGTCCAAAGAGATCTCCCTTGATCAGTGGTGCATCAAGGAGCACTGCTTTTACATGGCCTGACAGAGGTGGATTGCTCAGCCAATCACTTCTCTTTGTCATGGATACCGTGGCAGCCACCTTGCATGATGCATCCTGTGCATCACAGCCATATTTTAGTGAATGTTTGGCCAGCTAGAGGCCTACAACTCTCACTTCCTGGATGTCTCAATGGAGGCTCTTTACCTAGTATCCCCTCTGCCTTAGTTTTTATTTTTTCCTACACTGACTCAGAGAGGTTGAGCATATGGAACTGGCAGTTTACAGCTCTCATGGCCAAGGTAGCTGAGGTGCATGTCTTCTTACTAAATCAGTCTAGGAGTCTAAGCTCCAATTATTTGGTAGGGGTCTCCTGCATGCAGGTCCAGATGGCTCCTTAGAAGACTCCATAGATGCCATTGCTGGATCTGCCAATGGGTTCTTAGAGATGCTGAAGGGATCAAGCACCCTATAATTCTACCACAGCAATTTATCTTTAAATTTACCTGTACATTTGTGTTATACTAAAATGTTAAAAGTTAATGATGTTACTGATGTTTAGTGTCATTACCTCAGCAGTTCTGGTGGGTTAAAAAGCAAAAGCATTCCAATTATTTTCTATGATACAGCTGTGTTGTCATCCTTAACTGAGAAATAAAAACTGTTGACTTGTTTTTTAATTTGTTTAACTTATTCATACAGATGACAGAATCAATGTCAGAATAATTATCGTCAGCGTGGAGCAGAATGAAATTGTGTTTCTTAATATGACATCAAGTTCTCATGGGTATCGTTAGAATTTGTTCTTGGATAGTTTTACTTATAAAATCAAAGAGAAGTACTGAAAATTTACTACTTATCCATTAATTTTCCTTTTAACAGACTTAACCACCTCCTCTTTTGCAACACAGGAAAATAAGCGAGTATTTGGATAATATGCATGAGTTTAGAACGGATGTTAAGTATTTTTTTATAACAACTCCAGAGTACAAAAACAATCAGCACAATGACAAAAGAGTTGCTCCCAAAACTTAGGTGACCTATGACAAGAAAAATAACCAGAGATCCTATAAAGGAATTGCAGATATTTCAGAAATTCTATGACAATTTGCATAAAGGCAGAGGAATGGGGAAACTGAGAAAAGGCACAAATAGAAATATTTATGACATATTAACTATGTCAAGGTCAGAGGAAGATGAGGCTCAAAAGCTAATAGTTAAGACAAGAAGATATGAGAAAAAAATAGCAGTGATACTTACTCAAACTGCAGGGAACTCTCCAGGAACACATTGCATTCCAGTGGAAGGCTGGAAGTTAGGAGGAGAAAAAAATGGGATAAACATCGGGAACTTATTAACTGTATTTTAAAAGAAGAGGAAGCACCAAAATCTTGAAAGAAACTGTGTTGGCTGTATTACCAAAAGGGGGTAAAGTCCTTTCATATCCACATTCATTTAGGGCAATTTCAATGTTAAACCATGATTATAAAGTGTTTTTGTCTGTACTATCTAAAGAATGGCAAAGCTGTTGCCAATTATTGACAGATATGGATTAGTGTGGTTTTGAGGAGGGGAGGTAAACATTTAACAACATTGATACAATAATGATGACCGAAAGGGAAGCAGAATCTAAGAAAATACCACTGTTGTTGGTGGGTCTTGATGTAGAGAAAGCATATGACAACGTAAACCTGGACTTTATGAATAGGGTATTGAAGTATTTGCAGTCCCTAATATAATAATAAGGTTAATTAGGAAGCTACATGATGGATCAAAGTCAAGAAGTAAAGTGGGAGGATTCCTCTTTGATAATCCGTGTTTGAGCAGATGAATCAGGCATAGATCTCCCCTTTATCTGCTTTATATTTAGAGCAGCTGGCAAAGAAAATATACTCAAATTCAAGGATACAGGTGGTATGATAATCAAGAAAAGTTAACTTTATTCTGAGATAGCTTCATTTTGTTTTCTTCATTACATAAAGCAAAAGAAAACAAAGCAATGGCTATAGCATTAAACTATGTACCCACACAAACTGATACAGTAAAACCATACTTATGGACATAAGTTGAAATACTTGCTTGTATGGATTAAAACAGATTTTACTACTGCAGTTAAGGATACGTGGGAAGAGACAAAATAAAAGATGATGCAAAAACTGAGAAAATGGAAGCACTTGACTATGGATATGGCTTGTTAAGAGATAAGAAAAATGTTTTTGTTTTTTTTTTTTTGCATCTTTAGATTTATACACAGGTCAGGCATATTTTTATCAACCAAAGTAGTGAATCATAATTAATAAAGTGTTTAAGTAACTTATTTAGGAGGGGAAGAGAAGTGTGATAAGCTGATTCTCCCCATAGAATAAGGAGGCTTAGGATTACCTGATTTGAAGTTATACTTCAGAGCTACACAGTTAGGGCCTAAACAACATAAACAGAAGATTATAAATCAATGTGGAAAACAATAATATTGAAACAGGCGGAGGGAGTTTGAGACATAAGAAGAGTAAGAGTTTGGATCCAGTTCCTTAAGGAAAACCACCAGCACCACATAAAATATTTATAAAACAGTGGAAAGTATTCTAAGAACTAAAGCAACAAGGGAAAAAAAAACAGATTTTCACCAAGAGGAATAAATGCAAGTGACAACAAGTATGAGCACAGAAAATAAGAAAGATAGGCTGGAATTTACTGGAGAAAATACGCTGAGGAACTATGCTACTGGGAGGAAATAGAGAGGGAAAGATAATAGAGTGGGGTGACGACAAGCAGAAGTTTGGGCTGCATGTTAAAGACTGCCTTTCATATGGGGAATGACAAGAGTATAGGCTAAGAGAAATGGATAAGAGAAATGCGAGGTGTAAAAAAACAAAAAAAAAAAAAAAAAACAGTTCTGGTAGAGTTTTTAACTGAGTCTAGAACAGGAGTTGCAGTTAAAAAAAGAATAATTAGTAGTGGTTATAAAATATCACAAGATAACTATAAGAATCGGGGGAAGTTAAAGACTGGGAAGACAGAATGGAAAAGCAATATACAAAAGAACAATGGGAGGACATTGGTATGGCAACAAAATTCCAAAGATTTAGGAATTTTGGTTGGAAGCATTTGCACAGATACTGTTATACCTCAAGCAGCTTTCAGATAACTTTTCCTCAGGTAAACAAAAAAAAAATGGAGATGAAATGGAACAAATGGGAAAAAAGTTTTCCTGCCAAGTTGAGCTGGGCTGTTCTTATACCTCTGAAAATCCAAAAAGGAAGAATCAAGAGACAGGTGTACGAGACAACCTGACTTTTACTGGGGGTAGAACCCCCTCAACAAATAATAAGATCAGGAACAGGAGTAACTGCTTGAATGACAGATGTCTAACAACTCGAATGGTTTCTGCACCAGTACATCTGACATCATATAACAGAAATCAACTGATTTGTTAGACCGGTTTGTGTAAAGAAAGGAAGGTATTCTAATGTGTACAAGTTCAAGAATTTATAAAAAAAAGGTAATAAAATGCAGAGAAATAAATCAATAAATGGTCACAAACTACTGACGCCATCTAAGAGGATGTGCTGAGGCTGTTGACAACTGTAGGAATATACACTCGTTCTACATGGCTGTACTCAACACATTTCTAAGTATTTAGCAGTGCATGCCCATAAAACAAGATTTTCTTAATTTTTTTTTTTTTTATGACAGCACTTTTTTTTCCTTTTATTTTACACATGACCAAATGCAGATTTCAGAGGTTGCATCTGTGTATGTGTTGATGCTTTCCAGGCAGTATATGATGTGCTTAAAGATAAGAGCACCCTATGGAGGTTTAGGTGTATTGGAGAAAAATACTGTAATAACAGTGGTGCTGCTTAAGTATGTACATAAATCAGTGTTTTAGGGGCAAATTAATTATTTTCCACCAACATCCCTATCTAAATTGGAATCCTTAACATAAAGGTACTTATTCAATCTAAGAAACTATTCAACAGCATATTAAAACTTAAAAAGTCAAAACCTTGAACAGCTTTAAAACATGTTAAACAAAAATGTAATACTACATAACAGCTGATCAAATGCTCTGAAGCTGCATATAATAAAGGAATCGTCAAATCGCTTAGCCGCCCCAAGCACTCTGCCCTGCCCACTATAGTCTGTGTAACACTGGCATGCTGTATTGATCTTGAATATATTTTTGTTTAAAAAAGAAAAATCAAACTCGTACCACATTTTCCCTACATTATCCATTGCTGAAGTGCAAGTCTATATTCACTGTTTTATAGTAAGTATATCAAAATCAGTCCTTCAGTATTCCCAACTGAAGTATCATAACTCTCGGCCTTGTATAACCAACAGCAGCTTTGCAGCCTGTGACCAACTTTCACAAAACTATGGCTATTCTCATGACAGCTTTTAAGTGAAAACAAGAAAATATGAGAACACTAAAAATAATGAACAGTTTTCCTTTAGCAATAAGTGTTTCACCTTGTCTTTCTGGCTGCAGTACAAGATTGCATTTCTTCGGTTTCCAAAGAGACAAGCTATGTGTGAATAGAGAATGTGCTCTATGATGAACTAGTGTCTTGGTTAATGTTAGAGTGAATGATATAATAGCCTTTATAGTGCTCCCCTGCTAGTTGCCACATAACGCAGATGCCAGCAGCCCCTGTTCTATCTCTACAGCTACCCTCAGCCTGTATACTGTTTCTGTGCTATTCTACCATTCTAACTTTTCTTCTCCCCGGACCTTAAGCCCAAACCCTCTCTCAACTGCATTTCTGCCTATTCTTACTGAATAAAGTCTCCCACTTACTACGTTGAATATACTACTATCTATACTTTGTTTTTCTCCTGCTCCTCGCTGCTAGTATATCTTCTCTCCCCCTCCTTTTCTCTCACTGTCTAGTCCATCTCAGCCTTTCCTCTCTGACTTTCTGTAAGTATAGCTATTTATGTAATTTGTGCCCTGTGTGGTCCTTCAAACCTCTCTGCTCTTATTTGTGTGCTATTCTCTCAGCAATACTATATACTCACCATCTACTTGCCCTCTACTCTTCTGATTGTTTCCAGGCAGACCTCCCTTCTACCTTCCTTTGGCTCTTCCCGCTCCATTCGCCCTGTGGGCTCACTCCACTCCCCCACCCTGCCCCCAATCTCCACCCGCCCCCAGTACGTCTATCTTTATACCTATTAGGCCACATCCTCCAGCCTCACCTAATTAACTCATCACTTAAAACCCACTAATTACGCACTCCTATCTCACCTACTCTCCTGCTTAACCTATCTACTTCACATAAAACCATAGTTCTTAAACAACTATCACTAATACCTCCCAAACATAGATACACTGCTGCAGTGTTACTCTTGATATACAGCATGTACACTAAATCATTAACCTTTACAACTCTATTACTACTACCTATCTGCCTTTCCTACATACACTATCTCACCAAACCTCTTTATACCAATCACACACCCCCATCCCATTCTACCACCTCCCCACCCTTACAGCTAATTCACTCCTCATTCTTCATATCCCCTAACCTCTACTCCCACAACAATTCCTTGCTCTTCAACTACAAATTCCTATCCCACCCCAGAACCACTACTCAAATACACACCACTCCCAACTCAACACACTCCTCCAACTTCAAACCCAATACCAAGCTTCTTAAACACCTCTCTTACCTCATACACCACACTATTTCCATACTTACCTCTGGAGATATACACCCAAATCCCGGCCCTTCTGCCACTCCCATCTCTCCCTCCCCATCTCCTCTACCCCACTCAATTAGTAGGACCCTCTACTTCACCGCACTCAATGCCCAAAGCATATGTAATAAAACCCCACAAATTCATGCCTGGCTCTATCATAACAAACCTGATTTTTCTTTCCATATCAGAAACATGGCTCAAGCCACACATTAAAGATTCGGAACTTACTCTATCTAACTATAGTATCATCAGACATGATAGAACTCATAAAAAAGGAGGAGCTGTAAGTCTCCTCTTCCCCTCATCCCTCTCAGTCACCCCCTACTCTAAACCTGTCCCCAATTTTGGAAAAGCGGAGTTACTTTTAACTCTTCTTCAAGTAAACAAACAAAAATCCATCTGCATAGTCACTCTTTACATCCCTCCTGGGGACAATATCCCTGTCCTAGAAGACATTCTCTCCTGGCTCTCATCCAATATCACAAATGAAACTATAATCCTTGGAGATGTTAATATTAACTGGGAAAACATACAATCCCCATCCATCTCCCTCAATATAAATCTTTATAACTTCACACAACTTATTAACTCCCCAACCAGACCCTCCAAAGACCCCATATCTGGCAGCACCTTAGACTGGATTCTAGTTTCCCACTCACACTACTACTCCAAGAGTGGCACCCTTCCAGATCCACTTGGAGACCATCTCCCCACTTTTGCCCTTCGTCTTCCCTCCTTCCTTCAACTATCCCACTCCTACATCACTACTCGCCTCTTAAAAGACTTTAACCACAATTCTTTCTCCGACACTCTAAAAAGAACCAACTGGAACCCATTAAGAACTTTATCCCTTGATAACGCAGTTACTTACTTCAATACAACCTTCTTATGCTTGCTTGACTCCTTTGCGCCATTAAGAACTAAATGCATAAAAAGTAAATCCATCCCTTGGCTAACTAAGAACACCCTAATTACTATGTGAAATCGCGATAAAGCCTGGAACCACTATCACAAAACAAAAACTTCCATTTCCTTTAATGAATACAAAATACTTCGCAACAAAACAAAAAAACTCATTAACACCGACCGTAAAGCTTATTTTTCCACTCTCCAAAATAAACACAATAACCCCAAGAAATTCTGGGATGCCATCTCTTCCCTTCTAAGCCCAGGAAGAAAAGAAAACCCGTGCCCTGAACCAAATGCCTCAGACTCAGATCTAGCTATCCAATTTAACTCATTCTTTATGGACTCCATCTCCAAATTAACATCATCCTTTACCACGAAACTACTAGTCCCCAGCAACCTCCTCAGAACGCCTTCTCTCAAAACTTCAATACCCCCCAATCTCCTCACTTCACCACAAACCCTATTCCCATCTCTACTATAAAAAAACTTCTTCAAAAACTAAAACCATGTTCTAATGCTCCCGATGAAATACCCTCCTTCTTCCTAAAAACCACTGCAGAAGCCATTGCCTACCCTATCAGCATCCTAATAAATCGATCTATTTCTGAATGCCATGTTCCCCAGATTTGGAAAAAGGCCTACATTATTCCACTCCACAAAGGTGGCAGTAATAATGACATCTCCAACTTCCGTCTCATCGCTATCCTATCCCCCATCTCAAAAATTCTCGAAAAATGATTCCACCTACAACTCCTACCCTACACCTCATCAATAATAACCTTCTAACTTCCACTCACCACGGATTCCGTCCTGGCCATAGTACTACCACAGCTCTCCTTTCCTTCCCTGAAGCTGTTAAAACTTGTGACTCTGGTCTCATTGTTTCCACCCTCCTTTCCTCCTAGATCTCTCTAAAGCATTCAACACCATCTCTCATAAACTTCTTCTTACTAAGCTCTCTAAACTACACTTATCCCACTCCTCTATTAACTGGTTCACCAGCTACTTATCAGATAGGCAACAAGCAGTTAAGTGGAAAAAAGCAATTTCCCCTTTCCAATTCACACCCACTGGTGTACCCCAAGGCGCAATTCTAGGACCCCTTCGATTTAACATCTTCATCAATGACTTCCACCAAGCCATCCCTAACTCTAAACTTGTTCAATACGCAGACGATTCAACAATAATCTGCTCTTCCTCCTGCTCATCTACACTAATGAAACTTACCCAAGAAGCATTCTCTGCTACAGAGCTATGGATGCCTCAGAACCATTTAGCACTAAATGCTAATAAGTCTAAACTGATGTTATTTCCCCCTCCAGAAGCATTACCCTAGATAAACACTCTTTCCTTATTACCAGCAAAGATAACACTTCTCTTGAAACTGTCTCTACTGCCAAACTCTTGGGTATCCTAACTGATGACCAACTAAAGTTTGACAACCATTTGCAGGCAAATATCAAAAAAAACCTCACAAAAAATTAGGCATGCCTTACCGCCATTACCAATTTATCTCTCCCCCCACCAGGCTCACTCTTGCTAACACTTACCTAACCCCATCCCTACTATATGGAGCCTCTATCCTTACCAACCTGCACTCCCCTCCCTCAAATCTAAACTCTCCTTCTGTTACTAAAAGATCGCAAAATTCGCAACTGGCCACAGATCCAACAACCATCACTGTACCTCCCTACACCAACTGAAATGGCTTGAACTCCCAAATTATTTCATCTATACACAACTCATCCAAGCACAAACTTATATTTAACCCTTCTCTCTGCCCCTCCCTCATCTCAACCTTTAAAATGCATCTTCCTAACAGATGCCTATGATCCAACCAACAAAATCTAATTGAACTGCATAAACCCTCCCGCCCACCTGGCAAACATCTTCTTTCCTTCTGCCTCACACGCCACTGGAACTCCCTCCCACTTCTCATCCGTACCACCAGTAGCCTCTCTATCTTTAATTCTCTTCTCCACTCTCACCTAACATCACTGTGGGAATGCTCTTGCTCTCATCCTACATAATATCTCTATCTATAATCCCTTCCTACTTCAAACACTTCTGCTGACACCTTCTTAGTAACTGTCTCTCTCTATTCCTCCTTAAATCATTTATATTGGGGTACTTTGCACTACCTTTTACAACAGGAACAAACTCAATTATTAACACTGTGATTCTTTTTCTACCCTGACATTTGACTATTGCTAAAACTGTGATACTTTTCTACTCTGACATTTAACACTGGGATACTGCATCTACCCTGTTATTGATCATTGTTAAAACTCTGATACTTTATCTACTCTAACATTTTATTTTCTAAATACTCTTAACCTCTGCATCAGTATCTAGTAGATTCACAGTTATGTCTTCTTAGTATTCTGTGTAACTTAGAATTATTTTTAATATTTTTTGTAATACTGTTATTATAACTAGTTGTATTTTTTGTAATACTGTTATTATAACTAGTTGTATCTTTGGAGCTTTTCTCCCCAGGACTCCATTGAAAACGGGCTCCTCAAGGCCCAATGGACCACCCTGGTAAACAAACTGCAAATAAATAAATAAAAATAAAATAAAAGCCAGAACACTGGTTTCTTGAATGCAAAAAGTTAATGTTTTATGAAAGCATGCAAACTATTTTCACATCTGTGGTGGGGATTACCTCACAACCTCTTAGAACAAGAAATCTGGACAAAACCATGAATAAAAGTGGGACCAAGTCCAAAAATTGGGACAATTTTTAAATATTGCTCTTACAAACTTGGGACAGTTGATAGAAAAACAGGCTTTGCATTAGCATGGATTTTCTGAAGGGTATGAAGTCTGAAACTCAAAGGTCTGTCATTATTTTTTAACTTAATTCTTTAATGATTTGGCACTAATTTGCCAGAAAAAAAGTTGTTGTCTCTTACCATAACGTTCCATTTGTGTTGCTGATCTTCACTAACCCGTGAATGTGGGCTAGGTTCGGAGACTCGGAACGGACGCGGCCGTTATTCCAGCTAGTGCCTTCCATTAACTCTCGAGCTAAACTCTACCCATAATGCTCCTCACAAGATTACCTCAGATCGAGTTTACAAAAAATAGTGACAAACAAGAAATAACAGATCAGAGGTCATATCTGTGTATCACCAATGCCAATCTTTAGAGAGATCCGATCTACCAAGAGATCTAAAAGACAGGGGGAAGGAGGGAGGGAATGTCAAGGATTAGTAAAGATCAACAACACAGATGGAACATTATAAGACATAACTTCTTTATCTGATGTTGTCAATCTTCATGTAATCCTCAACTGTGAGACAGAGTCCCTAGCTACCTGAACCTTTGGAGGTCTCACAGAAGAATATTCCTGAGCATCATCGAGCCAAATGATGCACATTCCCTGGAGACCAGGTCCAGCTTGTATTGTGCAATGAATGTATGAGCAGATTCCCATGTCGCAGCAACACAAATATCATCTAAGGAAGCTCTGGCATGAAAAACTGCAGAAGCTGCTATTGCTCTAGTTGAATGGGCTTTTTCAGGTCCTGGTAGGTACACACCCTTTTTGTTATAGACAAAAAGTACAGTTGTGTACACTTACCAAAAATGTAGATGTTAGAGTGTATTCACTGTTGCAGTCATCACATTTGGGTTATCTGCTTGCAACAGCCCTCAGTTGGCCTGATTATCAAAGTCTTGGATCCTGCGTCGGTTGCTGTCTCATCTTCCATGACGTCAGGTAGTCAGGGGTATAAAGCATGCAGCCGACGCCATTACATCAGTTTCTCTTGCCCCAGATGTCATGTGCCCCCATAATGGGAAGCAATTATACATAAAAGATTACACCTCCAACAAAAAAGAAAATACACCAAAAAGCTTTAAGCATAGTAAGCAAGAATAGAGGTATAGCCAATAGAAGTCAGGGGGCTGGAGGGAGGGTAACTAGGACTGCAACAGTGAATACACTCGAACATCTACATTTATGGTAAGTGTACACAACTGTACTATGTTCTTCGTGTTTCACTGCTGCAGTCATCACATTTGGGTAGATTCGCAAAGCTAAGGATGGTAGGAGGAAATTAAATAGCATTAAGACCAGCTATAAGGCCCTGCAAGACTGCAGTGGCAAAGCCAGTTCTGGATTTAGAGAAAATTGGCAAATGGCAAAGCTTGGTGAAGGTATGTACATAAAGTACAGTTGTGTACACTTACCATAAATGTAGATGTTAGAGTGTATTCACTGTTGCAGTCATCACTTTTGGGTTATCTGCCTGCAGTAGCCCTCAGTCGGCCTGATAAAGTCTTGGGTACTGCGTTGTTTGCTGTCCCTTCTTCCATGACGTTAGGTCGTCAGGGGTATTAAACATGCAGCCGATGCCATTACATCAGTTTTTCTTGCCCCAGATGTCAGGTGCCCCCTTAATAGGAAGCAATTAAATCTATAAATATACAAGGTCATACCTCAAACAAAAAAGCAAATACACCAAAAAGCTTTTGAAGATAGCAAAGGAAAGTAGAGGTATATCCAAAAAAAGAAGGGGGCTGGAAGGAGGGTAACTAGGACTGAAACAGTGAAAACACTCGAACATCTACATTTATGGTAAGTGTACACAACTGTACTATGTTCTTCATGTTTCACTGTTGCAGTCATCACTTTTGGGTAGATTCCCAAAGCTAAGGATGGGAGGAAGAATTTAAATAGAATTGGGACCAGCTAAAAGGCCCTGCAGGACTGCAGTGGCAAAGCCATTTCTGGATTTGGAGAAAACTGGCAGATGGTAATGCTTGGTGAAAGTATGCACAGAACTCCAGGTAGCAGCTTCTAGGATGTCTGAGAAAGGCTGTAGAGGTAGATGCAGCCCTGGTGGAGTGGGGTCTGATCCCCTGTGGGATAGGTTTTCCATGGTGTCTGTAGCAGAAATTAATGCAATGGCCTATCCATTTGGAAATGGTTTGCTTTAAAATAGCCAGACTTCCTTTGAGGTTTAGTTCTGTCCAAGTTGTCTGTGCATGTCTAAGGAGTGCAGAATCCATTCCCCTTTGTTCTGTGGATTAGGAAAGAAGGTTGACAAATGTATGGTCTGATTAAGGGCCACACTGGATAACACCTTGGGAATGAAGGAGGGATTGGTCCTGAGGAACACCCTGTCCACATGAAAAATGATGAAATGCTCCACTGCCATGAGGGCCTGTAATTCAGACACCCTTCTTGCTGAAGTGATGGCTAAAAGGAAGGCCGTTTTCCAAGAAAGGAATATCAGCTCTGCATTTGCAGTTGGCTCAAAAGGAGGTACAGTGAGTTTTTCCAATGCAAAGTTAAGGTCCCAGGCTGGAGTAAGGGCTCTACTGGGTGGTCTTAAGTTTTTGGCCCCTCTGAGGAACTGCTTCACAGCAGTGGATGAGGGAAGAGGGGTGGTTCTGTGTTGTAATGAGCTGAAATGGCTGAGGCATGAATTTTGATGAAGGAAAAGGAAAGGCCCTTGTGAAGCGTCTCAGTTAAGTATTGAATAACTGTAGGTAAATTGGGAACTGCTGTGCCCATCCCCTGAGTTTGGTTCCAGGAACAGACTTTCCCATTTTTCAGCATAGGATTTTCTAGTACTAGGCCTCCTTGCTGCCAGAATGACATCCAACACTTGCTTACTGAGGGATGGTAAAGGAGAGATCAGGTAATTAGCCAGGCTGCCAGGTTCAAGGTTTGAAGCTGTGGGTGCAGAATCTGGCCATCCTGCTAGGACAGCAGGGCAGGGGTCTGAGGCAGGTGCCATGGTGCCAGCAGTGACACACTGCGCAAAAGGGGGTACCAGTGTTGGCGTGGCCAGTCTGGGGCAATCAGTATCATCCATGGTTTTTCCGGTTTGATCTTTAGTATTACCTTGGAGAGGAGAGGCAGAGGGGGAAAGGCATAAACTGATAGGTTTTTCCAGGTAAAGGACAGGGCATTCACTTTCCAAGCTTGTTTGTGGGGAGTCCTTGTGCAGAACTTTTCCAATTGGTAGTTCTGGGGGGAGGCAAACTGGTCTATATCTGGGCCTCCCATTTGTTTCTCAACATGTTGAATATCTTTGGTTCCAGTTTCCACTCGTGTGGGTCCATGAGATTTCTGCTTAGTTCATCTGTCAGTGTATTTAGCTTTCTTTGGCAGGAAATGAACCTGTAGGTGCATTTGGCAGCTCAAGGCTGTGTTTCATAGAGCCATGGCTAGTCTGCAGAGAGGGCATGAGTGGGTTCCCCCTGCTTGTTTATATAACACATAACAGTGGTGTTGTCCATCTTTACCATTAATTGCCCTGGAAGAATGTGGTTCTTGAAGGCTGTCAGAGCATTCTGTACAGCTAACATTTCTTTCTGATTGATATGCAGGTGCATTTGACATGGGTTCCATCTGCCCTGAATGCACTTTCCTGCCAAGTGAGCTCCCCATGCATAGTTTGATGCGTCTGTTGTTAGGGTTTGGGCGGCAGGGGGTAGAGTGAATGGCAGTCCCTTGTTTTGGTGACAGGCCTCTGCCCACCAAAGGAACTATCTGTAGACAAGGTATGATAGGAATCATAGCTTCTAGATCCTGAGAATGTTGACACCATAGACTTTTTAGATACCACTGTAGTTTCCTCATATGCAATCTTGCATATGGAATTAGGAGAATGCAGGAGGCCATGAACCCCAGGGCGTGCAGTATTTTCCTTGTAGACAGCTGGGTCTGTGTGGCCAGTAGTTTGAAGTAAGCTGTCAAATGAACTTCTCTGGCATGAGGTAAGCCATCTGGGAAGTTGTGCTCAAGCTTGCTCCCAGGAATACAATTTGTTGACAGGGTACAAGATGTGATTTCTTTTCATTTATGGTGTACCCCAGAGAAGTTAGCAATTGCTGTGCAAATGCCAGATGATTCAATAGTATGTCCTGGCTTTCTGCTAGAATTAGACAACCGTCCAGGTATTGATATATTTCGATATTTCTTTGGCTGCAAAATGCAATGACTGGAGCTAGGCACTTTGTGAATACCCTGGGTGCAGTAGATAAGCCACAGGGCAGTGCAGAGAACTGACAGTGCATGTAGCCTGCTTTGAAGCATAGGTATCTTCTGCAAGATTCCCTTACTGGGATGTGCAGGTAGGCTTCCTTTAAATCCAGTGTTGCCAACCAGGCATCCTTGCCTAGCATAGGAAGTAGCTGCTGAAGAGTTAGCATCTTGAATTTTGGGATCACCAAAAATGTGTTTAGGATAGAGAGGTCCAGGATAGGACACCAGGAGTTGTCTTTTCTGGGCACCAGGAAAAGTCTTGAGTAGAAAACTTGTCCCTTTTCCTTTTCTGGAACAGGTTGAATAGCCCTGATGCTTAAGAGAAAGAGAATTTGCTTTTAAGCCTCTGCCCACTGATGTGGGGGTAGATCTGGCCAACCGTTTGCGGTTGGTAAGGAGTGAAAGTGGAATTTGTATCCTTGGGAAACTATATTTAAAACCCATTTGTCCTGGGTAATGAGCTGCCAATGTTTTGCCAGCAGGGCAATCTTTCCCCCTAAAGGAATAGTCAGTTGTGCAGGGCTTGGAAGATTTAAAGTTAAGTCATTGAGACAGTTTACCATACCACTTCCTGCTTTGGAAGTGGGAGCCCCCCCCCCCCCCACTGCTTAGTCCTGTGAGTACCTTGGGACTGAAGCCTGAGTGTTCTGCTGGTTCTGGGTTTGGACTGAGAAGGCCTGAAAGAGGCAGGAAAGGAACAATTTTTAGAGGGCCAATGCCTACTAAATCTGGGAGACTGTACTTGCAGGAAATTTTTAACAGTTTGCATAAATTTAGCTTTTTCCTCCATCTTTTTAAGTACTACTACTGCTTTGTTGCCAAACAGGCGGTTTTGGTTTAAGGGCGCATCCAGCAATTTATCTTTAACATGACCTGGCAAAGATTGCTCCTTAAGCCAAGCATGCCTTCTAAGTACAGACCCAGTGACAGCAGCCCTGCAAGATGCCTCTAGTGAATCAAAACCACACTGCAAAGTATGTTTCCCAACTTGTTCAGCAGAATGCATCAAATCCTGTAAATCATTATTTTCAGCACAGTCAGGAATCAACATCATTTTCTGTTTAAGCAATCCAATAATATGCCGCTGACACTTTAACATACGAAACTGGCAGTTTAAGGCCCTAATGGCCAAGGTTGTAGAAGTGTATACCTTTTTACCCCATCTATCCAGCGCCCTGGAATCTCTATCAGAGGGGGTAGGATTTTTGGCAGTAGTAGCTTTAATGCCTTTGGGACCCTGTGAAATGGTCTCAGGATCCACAGTAGGATTTTTAAAGAGGAATTTGTGAGAGTCAGGAACCCTGTAATATCTATCAGGTTTTCTGGGAGCAGGAGTTAGAGTCAGGGGCCAAGCTAGATTCTGAGAAGGCATCATCAACAATGTCCAGTACAAGAGGAATAGCTAAAGGCCTGTGTTGGGGCAGAAGTAAGAAATCCCTAAGCCTCTTTTTAGAGTCAGAGTAATCCTGGCTTTCACAGCGAAAATGCTCCCTAAGAGTATGCGAGGTTTCACCAAAAGAGATACCCGCTGGAGGGGAAGCAGAGGGAATAGAGTCCTCTGCATCAGAATCCTCATAGGTAAATAAGGGTAAATCCTGGTCATCAGAGGAAACAGAAATTTCAGAGTCCTGATCAGAAGAATCATAAGGAAACTCAGTCCTAGGTCTCTTAGAGGGGTAAGGGTGGCTTACGCTGATTACAGTAATAAGGTCGTCAGTCATTCTTATCATTTGTTTTTTAGGCATAGAGGACTGACCATGCGGTCTGGGCGTCGGTTTTCTAGGCATGGATCGAGTTTTAGGCCTTGAAGAAGATGGCATCAGTTTAATATGCAAGTCAGTAGGCCTGAATACACCCTTAGAAACCACTGCCTGCACAGCGGCTCTGGACCCATCCAAGGTAGAGACATCCGCAGGTTCCACAGTTGAGGCATCTCATGGCATACCAGACTCCAAATGGGTCTCAGTAGAGGCTTGCAAATCTGAAGTAGCGGGTACCAGGGGCTGTAAAAGCACCTCACTGAGTACCGGCGAACTGGCAACTAGCTTAGGAAAAGCGTCATTGGCAGCTTTGGACCTATGCAGTCTGTCTCTGTCTTTATCTTTGTGTTTTTTCGGAAAGTCGGTAGTCAGGTGGCTTACCAAAGCCATATCTGGATAAATGAACCGAGTACCAAAATATTTAGAAGCGTAAATAACCGACAATGAATAGTTCGCTGTTTAAATAAGGCACAAAACCGACAGCGAGGTACGTCGTGGTCAGGGCCTAAGCAAGGAATGCAGCACGAATGAAAATCTTTATGAGGTATTTGCGTTCCACAAGAAATGCAATTATTAACTTTTACTAACACTGGTTTAGAGCAAGAAAAAGTTTAGCTAACGAAGTACTTAGCTTAGTTGAAGACTTCGGTTTTGAAACTCAAAAAAGTACAGTTTTGTACCTACCATAAATGTAGATGTTCGAGTGTTCACCCTGCTGCAGTCATCACACTTGGGTTATCCTGCCATCAGGCGGTCCCGCAGTCAGCCCGAATTCCAAAGTCTTGGTCCGGCGTCGGTTGCTGTTGCTTTTTCCCTGACGTCAGTGTGCCAGGGGTATTTAAGAGGCATCCAACGCCATTTTCTTCAGTTTTTCTTGCCCCAGATGTCAGGTGCCCCCAATAGGTAGGCAAAATATATATGGTTATATAAAAATCAAACAAAACCCTTAGGCACAAGCAAATACACCACAGAGGTAGTATAGGAAGAAGTGGTAGAGATAAGTTCAGCTACTTCAGAGGGGATGGAGGGAGGGTAACCTGGACTGCAGCAGGGTGAACACTTGAACATCTACATTTATGGTAGGTACAAAAGTGTACTATGTTCATCGTGTTACCCTGCTGCAGTCATCACACTTGGGTAGAATCCCAAAGTGAAGGATGGGAGGTGGAATCAAACAGGGTTAGAAGAAGCTAGTAGGCCCTGCAAAACTGCAGAGGCAAAACCAGCTCTAGTCTTAGAGTACAGAGGTAAATGATAGTGTTTGGTGAAGGTGTGCACTGAACTCCAAGTAGCAGCTTCTAGAATGTCCTTGGTTGGCACTCCCCTGAGAAAGGCTGCTGAAGTAGCTGTAGCCCTGGTGGAGTGGGACCTAATGTTAGCAGGTACTGGTTTCCCATGATGTGTGTAGCAGAAATGTATGCAATGTCCTATTTTGAAATGGTCTGTTTTGAGATACCTTTTCCTTGTGAACCTGTAGCATAGGCTACAAAAAGCTGGTCAGTTTTTTCCGAAAGCCTTAGTTTTATCCAAGTAGTAATGTAATTGCCTGTGAATGTCCAAAGACTGCAGGAGCTTTCTCCTTTGTTCTGGGGATTTGGGAAGAAGGTGGGCAAGTGAATGGTTTGGTTTAGGGCCACACTGGATACCACCTTTGGCATAAAGGAAGGATTAGTTCGTAGAGAGACTCTGTCTTGATGAAAAATGATGAAAGGTTCCACTGCCATTAGTGCCTGTAGCTCTGAGACTCTTCTAGCTGAGGTCATTGCTAGTAGTAGGGCAGTTTTCCATGAAAGAAATTTTAAATCAGCTGAGAAAGCTGGTTCAAAGGGCAGCAGTGTAAGCTTTTCCAGAACAAAGTTGAGATCCCAAGTAGGTGTTGGAGCTCTCCTTGGTGGTCTTAAGTTCTTAGCCCCTCTGAGGAACTGTCTTAGGAGTGGATGTGAAAATAAAGGAGGATCCGTGCTGTAATGCGCTGAAATTGCTGAGGCATGGATCTTAATAGATGAAAAAGAAAGTCCTTTGTGTAACATCTCAGTCAAATATTGTAGAATCTGAGGGATGTTTGGATCAAGGGGGTTTAGGCCTTTAGCCTGGTTCCAGGCGCAAAATCTTTTCCATTTGTCTGAATAGGTTTTCCTGGTGCTGGGCCTCCTGGCCTCCAGAATGACACCCATAACAGCTTTGGATAAAGGTGTTGGTTGGTTGTTTAGTTAATTTGCCATGCAACCAGGTTTAAAGTCTTGAGCTGGCTGTGTAGAATCTGATGGTCTCGCTGGGTGAGCAGGTGAGGAATTTGTGGCAAAATCCATGGTGGGCTGTGGGCCATAGTCCTTAAAATTGGATACCAATGTTGGCGTGGCCAGTCTGGTGCAACAAGTATCATTTGTGGCCTCTCTAATCTGACTTTCAGCAGTACCTTTGCTAGAAGAGGCAGTGGAGGGAAGTCATAAACTGTTAATGTTTTCCAACTGAATGAGAGGGTGTCCACTTTCCAAGCTAGTGGATGGAAGGTCCTTGTGCAAAATTTTTGAAGTTGGTGGTTGTGGGGGCTTGCAAACAGATCTATGTCTGGGCGTCCCCATCTTTGAACTATCATTGCAAATACTTGTGGATCTAGTTTCCATTCATGTGGATCCATGATGTTTCTGCTTAGGTCGTCTGCCAATGTGTTTCTTTCCTGGCAGGAATTGTGCTTGTAATTGAACCTGGTAAGAGAGTGCAGTGTTCCACAAGGTCATTGCTTGCCTGCATAGAGGGTAGGAATGTGTGCCCCCTTGCTTATGTACCACATAACTGTGGTATTGTCAGTCTTTATTAGTAGTTGTCCTGGGTGTAGCAGGTCCTTGAAAGCTGTTAGGGGATTCTGCACTGCTTGCATTTCTTTTTGCTTGATATGCAGGTGTCTCTGATCTGTAGTCCATTTGCCCTGAATGCATTGCCCTGCCATGTGTGCTCCTCAGGCATAGTCCGATGCATCTGTTGTCATAGTTTGTCTGGCTGTGGGTAAGGTGAAAGGCTGACCCTTGTTGAGGTGACATGCCTGTGCCCACCATAGAAATTCCTGTTGAAGGCAGGGAATGAGTGGTATCATTGTTTCCAAGCTGTGGCTGTGCTGAGTCCATACACTTTTCAGGTACCATTGTAATTTCCTCATATGCAGTTTTGCAAATGGTATTAGAAGAATGCACGATGCCATGAATCCCAAGGCCTGCAGAATTTTTCTTGCAGGGAGTTGGGTCTTTGTTGCCATTATTCTGAAATACTGAAACAGCTGTCGTTGCTTGTCTGGCATGATGAAAGCCATCTGTGCCGTTGTATTCAAGCTGGCACCCAGGAAAATTATGTTTTGTGAGGATACTAGTTTTGATTTCTTTTCGTTTACTGTGTACCCTAGGCAACTTAGAATGTGTTTGACAAATGCCAGATGCTTTAAAAGACTGTCCTTGCTTTCTGCTTGAATAAGGCAGTCGTCCAGATATGGGTATATTTGAATTCCTCTTTGTCTGCAGTATGCAATTACTGGTGCCAGGCATTTTGTGAAGACCCTCGGCACAGTAGATAAGCCAAAGGGCAGTGCAGAGAATTGATAACGCGTTGAACCTGCAATGAAGCGGAGGTATCTTCTGCAATTTTGTCTGATAGGGACATGCAGGTATGCCTCCTTGAGGTCCAAAGTGACTAGCCAAGTATTCTTGCCCAGCATAGGAAGAAGCTACTGTAGTGTTAGCATCTTGAATTTTGGTACTTGCAGATAGGTGTTCAAATTGAAAGATCCAGAATGGGTCTCCATGCTTTGTCCTTTCTTGGGACTAGGAAGAGTCTTGAGTTAAAAACCTTGACCTTGCTCCTGTGCAGGTACCTGTTGAATGGCTTTCATGTTCATGAGAGCTGTAATTTGTTTTTGTGCCTCTGCCCATTGATTTGGTGGCAGGTTTGGCATTCCTTTGATCCTTGGTAAGGTATGAAAGTGGAATCTGTATCCTTGGGAGACAATGTTTAGAACCCATTTGTTTTTCGTGATGATGTGCCAGTTGTCTGCAAAAAATGCTAGTTTTCCTCCCAAGGGAATTGCCAGGAGAGATTTGCTTGGTAGTTTGAGGATCGAGTCATTGTGTTTTTCTTCTGCTAGCCTGGGGCCTGTCTTCTCCTCCTTTCTGGGTAGCAGAACCCCATTGGTGAGGTTTGTAAGGGCCCTGTGACTGGCCTCTGCCCCTTGGGCGTCTGTATTTGCCCCTCTGTGATCTGTCTGAAGCTGGAAAGGACCAGTTTTTTGTTGGCCACTTTCTGCAGAAACGAGGGGGTTGTACCCGCAAAAAATCTTTGACCGTTTGCATAGACTTTGCCTTATCCTCCATTTTCTTTAAAACCTCTTCTGCTTTGACACCAAATAATACATCTTGTTGTAAAGGTGCATCCAATAATTTTGCTTTAATATGATCAGGGAGGGTTTGTTCTTTTAACCAAGCATGTCTACGTATGACAGAGCCAGTAACAGCTGCTCTACAGGAAGCTTCCAATGAATCAAATCCGCATTGCAAGGTATGTTTGCCCACCTGTTCAGCTGCATGCAACAGATCCTGCATTTACTTGAATTCAGGCTGTTCTGAATGTGTGATCATTTTTTGTTTTAACTGAGACATCAGGAATTGTTGATATTTCAGCATGTGAAACTGGCAATTTAATGCTCTCACAGCCAGAGTTGCTGAGGTGTAAAATTTCTTTCCCCATCTATCAAGGGCTCTGGAATCCCTTTCAGAGGGCATAGGATTTTTAGCCATAGAAGCTTTTGCTCCCTTAGGACCCTGGGAAATTGTTTCTGGGTCAGCTACAGGGCTTTTATAAAGAAATTTGTGTGAGTCAGGTACTCTGTAGTATCTGTCTGGTTTGGCTGGAGCAGGAGGTAGAGAGTCTGGATTTAAACTAGATTCCAAGTAAACATCATCCACAATATCTAAAACAGGAGGGATAGCAAGAGGTCTGTGCTGGGGTAGTAAAAGGAACTCTCGAAGCCTTTTCTTAGAATCCGAGTAATCCTGGCCTTCCTAGTGGAAATGTTCCCACATGGTATGCAAAGTTTCCCCAAAGGAGTAGTCTTCAGGGGGAGAATTGCCAGTTTCACATGCTGAAATATCAACAATTCCTGATGTCTCAGTTGAAACAAAAAATTAACACACATTCAGAACAGCCTGCATTTTTTGCAGACAACTGGAATCTTCAGCCTCAGAATCCTCATAAGGTGGAAAAGTGTAATCCTGTTCCTCAAAAGAATCTGAGGAGAGAGAAACCTGGTCAGAGGATGCATAATCCTCCTCGTCTTGGTCTTTTATCAGGAGGGGGATGGGAACCCCTGATAAGGGTAATAAAATCTTCAGCCATCTTAAGCATCTGTTTCTTAGGCATGGGGCCTTAAACTGTAGCCTGAGGTACAGTTTTCTTTGGTTTTAAAGGAGTTTTAAGTTTAGCATAAGATTTAATGGTGAGTGTAATCGGTCTGAAGACACCTTCTGCAACCGAAGGTGTTTCTGTTGCACCGGTGTCAAGTTCTGCTCCGGTGACGGTAGAAGGCTGCATCGGCCTAGTGGACTCCGCTTGGGAATCCGCAGCTGTCTGGGGTTCCAGTTCTGCGGTCATCAGGGGCTGCGTAGGCGCCTCACTGAAAACCAGAGAACCGGCGACAGGCCCAACTGAGGCCTCGGTGTCTGGCTTATTCCTAGGCTGCCTGTCCTTATCCTTGCGTTTTTTTATGTGTAGTGGTCGTCGGCTGCTCCGACGGCATGATATAATTAAATTTCCTACCAAACTGATGCCGTGCGAAGTCAAAACGGCGTTTGATAGTTTGTTTATTAAAACTAGCGCAAAACCTACAACCTATGACGTCGTGGTCTGGGCCTAGGCAAGGAATACAATAGGAATGGAAGTCCTTATGAGGTATTTACTTCACACAAGAAATGTAATTGTTAACTTTTTCTGACATCGGACTGAGGCAAGAAAATGTTCCCCAACGGGGTACTTAGCTTTAATGAAGACTTTGGACTGAAATTCAAATCGAAAATCTCAGGTGCCGGCCGACCGGGACTTGCGAACTGCTTCTGCTTTGGGCACTGCGCGGCAAGAAAGACTGGAGAAAATGGCGTCGGATGCCTCTTAAATACTCCTGGCGCACTGACGGCAGGGAGGAAGCGACAGCAACCGACGCCGGACCAAGACTTTGGAATTCGGGCCGACTGCGGGACCGCCTGATGGCAGGATAACCCAAGTGTGATGACTGCAGCAGGGTAACACGAACATCGAAAATTTCAGGAGTCGGCCGACGTGCACTTGTGAACTGCTTCGGGCACTGTACGGCAAGAAAGACTGATGTAATGGCATCAGCTGCATGCTTTATACCCCTGACTACCTGACATCATGTAAGATGAGACAGCAACTATCGCAGGACCCAAGACTTTGATAATCAGGCCGACTGAAGGATTTACTCACAGGGGCACCCTTTCCTTATGAAAGGTCAGATTGGGGGGGGTGTTGCAGGATAAGGCCTGAATTTCAGATATGCTGCTAGCAAAAGTGAAAGCGATCAAGAATATAGTTTTTCATGACAAAAACTTCAAGTCACAATTTGCGGAAGGTTTGAAAGGATAACAGACAAGAGACTGAAGTAGCAGATTCATATCCCATGGTATGGAGGGTTCTTTATATGGACGTCTGAGCATTAAGGATCCTGTCAAAAAGGCTTTGCAAAGTTTATGGGACACAAGGGCTGAACCATTTAAACCAATATGAAAGTTAGAGACTGCAGCAAGATGCACTCAAATAGTAGAGGTTGAAGCTCCTGTTTCAAACAGTAAAGTCAAAAATTCCAGAATTCTATCAACAGATGCAGAATATGGGTCAAGATTAGAGTCTAACAACCGTTTAGTAAACTTTAGCCACTTGTTGAGGTACAATTTTCTTGATGGAGGTTTGTGGCGGGCTAGAATGATGCGTTGGACCAGGGAGGCAAGAAAAGAATGCCTGCCGATCATGGGAACTGGAAAAGCCATGCAGTGAGCTTGAGATGCCGAAGATTTGGATGAACCAGCCCCTACGGGTGGGACAAGAAGTCTGGAGTTGGGTCCAGTATACAGGGTTACTGAAGTAGATGAGGCCACAGGAAGGGAAACCAGATCAGTCAAGGCCAGAATGGGATGATCAGAATTATTCTGTTCTTCGACCTGTACCTGTTGGCTTTCTTTAGAACCTGTGATATTAGAGGATTAGGGGGAAAGGCATACAATAGACGGAGGGGGGTAATCGTGAAGGAGAGGGTCTTTCGGTCACTTCCCCAGAGGGGGGGGGGGGTTAGGACAAAGTAACTGCTGCAATTGTTGTTCAGAGTGGATGTGAACAGGCTGCAGCAAGGTTGGCCCCAACGGCAGAATATCTTTTCTGCCACCACTGGATTGAGAGACCACTTGTGAGGCATGAGGATGGTTCTACTCAATTTGTCCATAACCACATTGGAGCTCCATTGAATGTGCGTTGCTAACAGAAAGCAGTCAGAAGATACTGCCCACTGCCATACTGAGTGCTTCCCGACAAAGAGGGTAAGATCTGGTTTCCCCTTGATTGTTGATGTACCAGACTACTGATATATTGTCTGTTTGAATCGTAAATTTTCCCATAGGGAGGGTTTCTTGAAATGTCTGCAGCACTAATAGTACTGTCCTCATCTCTAGAACACTGATATGTAAATTGGCCTCCATCTAGGACCAAGTGCCTTGGACTATCCTTCCCAGACAACCCCCCCCCCACCCTATCTAAGACGCATCTGTGGTCATTATGGCTTGAGGCTGAAGAAAGACAAAGAGACGACCCAACAAGATTTCGTTGGAATGGCCCACCAAGATTGGTCTTTTTTGCAACAACTGGGGATCAAATTTGATGAGACATCAGTTGGTTTAGAAATGACCATTGGGAGGCCAGAAGCCATTGAAGAATCCACATGTGATATCTGGCCATGGGAACTAGGATAACAGGCTGCCATTGACCCTAGAGACTATAGTATGAGTCTTACTGGAACACTTCAGTTCTGAATAATGTGATTTACCTGTGATCTGAGCCTTTGCATCCTTTCCAATGGTAGTGATGCAAATCTCGTGACTGTGTCTATTACAGCTCCAGTGAATTCCAGATGAGATTTTTCATAATTTATTGTGATTCCTAAGGTGGTGCAAAGATGAAGGGTGTAATCTCATGCCTTTACTAGTTGATGCCTGGTGGTAGCAGTAAGAAGCCAGCCGTCGATATGGAAATACTCAGAATCCTATCAGTCTGAGATGCACTGCTACCACTGCCATGCATTTGGTAAACACCCTAGGGACTGTGGTGAAGCCAAAGGGCAGTGGCCGAACTGATAGCGGCTAGGTCCCAGATGGAAACGCAGGAGTCTTCTGGAGTACTTGTCCAGATCCTGAAGATCTACTGACCACATCCAGTCTTCTTTTTCCAAGAATGGAAGTATTGACTGCACTGAGACCTTCTGGTACTTGGTTTGTTAGACTGATTTGTTCAACTGGCTGAGATCCAAAATGTGTCTCCAGTCCTCTGTTTTTTGTTTGGGTACTAAAAAGAACCTTGAGTAGATTCCAGATCCTTTCTACTCTGGTGGGACTGACTGGATGACTCTTGTCGAGCAGTTTTTGAATTTCTATGACTGCTGCTTCCTTGTGACTGGGTGGAATGTCTGGGAATCTTTTTTGTCTTTTTGGTTTCATAGAAAGAGGAATGATGTATCCTCTGGAAATAATCTCTTGCGCCCAACTCTCCATTGTCATTTGTAGCCAGACATGTTGGTGCAAGGATAATCATCCCCTGACTATCAGGCATCTGTTCAGGACCGCTGGCAGGAGTTAACAGAGAAGGAATCTCTGGACCCATGATTTTGTGGGCCACCTCTGCCTCTAGAATGTTGTCTTCAATTATTGCTCCCACCTCTGCCCTGGGAGAAGTCCTTGCCATGCAAGTCCTAGAAAGGCCCTTGGGCCTTTTTGAACCATAGCCTCCCACTTCTCTGGTTCCTAAAGTAGGGCCGTTGAAGAGTGGAGAAGTGTACGCTCACAGCAGAAAGCACCTTCCCATATTTCTCACATCTCGCTAGCGTGTCTTTAACCTTGGACCCAAACAGGGATGATCCGTCAAATGGAGCAATGATGAAAGAAGATTTAAATGGCTCCGCAAAGTCACACAAGCACATCCTGGCATGTCTCTTGATGGCTACACCTGAACCTGCTGCTCTTGTCGTCCCTTCAGCTGCATGAGCAATTAGCCTCATGGATGAATTGGAAATCAATTCAAGAGTGGCGAACTGAGAGGTAACCTCATCTCGGACCCATTCAGCTACTGCTCCTGCGAGAGTGTCTGAAAGCTCTTTGATCAAATCTCTCTGCAACCTAGTGAAGTGTGCCATATAACTTAAAGGACATGACAGCAAAGGTAGATGAAGCATATAGTGCTTCCCAAACCTATCCACAGTCCTAAATTCCTTGTTAGGAGGATGGATACTAGGACTTCCTTCGCAAGTTCCTTTTTGGTGGCTACCGCTTTCACCATGGCATCCAGGGGAATACTCTTGACCCAATTCTGCTCACACTTAGGTGCATAGAGAATCTGGTCAGGTCTTTTGGGAACCGGATCGCTGGAGTCAGGAATTTTCCAGGCCAGCGATGAGTTTAATAAACTTACCAGTGGGCAGAAAGATCCAAGACATAGAGGGCTGGGCACAAAAAGCCTCTAGGTACACCAACTCCTCTGAAGAAGGTTGAAGGGAAGTCCAGCCACCTCTCTGCTTCAGGATTTCTAGGATGGACCCAAAGAAAACATCACCAGGGTTGACCTAGGGAAACCTTCCCCTTCATCAAAATCAGTATCCTCTGTGAAAGACTCCTCCAGGGAGTTCAAGTGCTTCCTCTTGCACTTTTTCTTCAACAGTACCTCTTCAGTGGGATGCTTTGGAGAAGTATCCAAAGAAGAAATCACCATGGTGGATCGCTCCTGAGGCTTTTGTGCCCTCTTTCCCAGGGATGAGGCTAGAGGAAGCTCTGGTTGAGAGGACACTTAAGATACTCAAAGTGCTTGCCATCCCTGTCAGGCCGAGTCCACAATGGACAAAGCCTTCTCCTGATTTGAAAGGTAGGACCCCCCCTGTAGAGGAATGGAAGTCTGGAACCAAAAAAGACACCTTCGGAACCATGGTCCCACCCCGCACCGAAAAAGCCACCTCTGAAGCAAAAGCCAGGGTCAAGCTTAAGAATGCAGAGACAACGAGGGGCATGGAAGGCTCTGAAAGGATCAAAGTCGAATGCTGACCCTTGGAACCAGCAATGAAACCTTGACCCAAGGAGGTCTCCGGTTCCGACAAACCGGAAGAGCTCAAGGCAATCATTGGTGCCAGAGAAGAAACTCTAACTAGCACTGAGGCAGTCGGAGCAGGGCAAGTCGATGCCAAAGGGCTCTGAACACTCAGCTGGAGGCGGCGGAGGAATCTGAGAGGGTGTCAAAGGAGGACTGGTTCCGGAGCCAAGCTGGCTGGGAACAGAGGATGGAGGCAATCACTTCGCCATCAGGAGCTGGTCAACCAGTCTCATTATGTCTGACTCAGACTCTTAGTTGACTGAACAGAGGAAGCTGAAGGGGACCTTAAGTGGTCTTGGTTCCAGGAAAGGACTGGGTGGCCAGTCAGCAAAAGGGTCCACTGATGGCGAACAGGTGGTCCTTGTCTGCTTTGGTACTGATAAACCCACTGGTACCAAAGCTCCTGGATGTCTACTCCAAGATTTGATATCAAATCATCCTTACCTACCGGTGCCAAAAATGCAGTCAACACCATAGGTGGTTTTGTCAATTTAGTAGGTAGTTCCGATGAACTTTTCGGAACAGACTGTGGTCATTTTTTTGACAATGAAGAGGAGGAAGAGGTGGCTTCAGTTCTTGGGCCAGAAATGGCATCTTCAAAATCACCCTTTGATAGCCCCTTCAAAATAAGTTTGTTTCTCCACTCAAGATTCTGGTGGAGAAACCATGGCAAATTGCACAATCCTCCTGGAGATGGACTGTGCCTAAACAATATACACAGAAAACATGCCCATCTAAGTTGGGCATCTTCCTATCACATTTATGGCACCTCTTAGAGATAGAGGTGCCCTTGGTTGACTTACTGGCCATGCTAACAAAAGAAAGGCTTAAGATTGACGCACACACTCACAGGAAAAGAGAGACAGAGAGAAAAGTCTCTCTCTCTCTTTTTATTTTTTTTGTTGAAGGGACAGGAAAGGGAGAAAAAAAATTACCAATGATGGTAATGAAGATTACCCTGAAGTAAGAAGGCAGAAAGATATAGTACCAAAGATGGTACGTTAAACTACCTAAGGGTAGAAGGAAAGTAAAGGGAGAAATACTTACACGCACACAAAGAAAGGAGGAGAGAGGGGCAGGAAGAAATAAATAGAAAATGCACAGAAAATACAGAAAAATATAGAAAAAACTTACAGTATAATAATGCCAAAGGTCAAGAGATAGGTCAGATGTGTCTGACACCATGAATCGGCAAACAAGATCTGAGGTAATTTAGTGAGGAGCATTACAGGTAGAGCCTATCTCAAGAATTTGGGAGACATGAGCTGAGAAATGGCCGAGTTGGTTCCGAGGCTCGGAATCGAGCCCACAGTCAAGGATTATGTTAAGACTGACAACATCAAATTAAACATTTAAGATTTCCTCACCAGTCAGATAACTATCTGCTAATTCTTAAAGCCAAGCCTGAATGACTAACTGACAAAACGTTCAGAGCTACACATTTGTTCTTGAGGAAACAGCTTAAAAAAACAGACATCTCTTTTATACCAATGATGCTCTGATGTCTAGGTAAGAGGGGCATCTGACCAGCATGAGAGGGGGGGGCTAACTCTAGAAGGCAGGCTGGACATTTTCACTTCGATGACAGAAATCCCAAGAGTTACTTTTGTAACAATAAACTATACAAAGAACATCTAAGCTTCTCTTCTGGAATCCTGACAGAACCATAAGAGTCCAAACACCATGAATCAAAGCATTAAAGGCAGTCTAGTACAACTCAGAATGCTTTCATTATTTATGTATTTACCAGTAACTGAACAGTGCTACTCGCATCATTTTTCAGTCATGACCTAGTTACAATACAAGGCAAAACAAACATTGATAGAGTGACACAAAATAAAAACCTCAAAACAACATGAGGTTTACTTCCAACTTTTCTAAATGAAGTATAATGATGCTGCATCAACACCAAAAAAGAGAATCAGATATGCCGACCACAAAACTCTCTGGGGTTAATAAAAGAGAAAATAATTTTACCTACCTTCTGTTAAGACCAGCTTCAGAAGATTATTAACTTCGGATTCACCAGGATACAGTATGTTCAAGCCTGAGCTGAAAAGTAGAAAAAGACAAAACTCACAGTTAGCAGTAGATACATCAAATTCATCAGAAAAATTAATTAAAGCTACACATAAGTGTACAATACAAACATCTAAGAGCACTTAGCAAGCTACTTTAAATTTTGCTTTAACACTTTAAAGGGAAATAGTCTATAAAATGCAGAAATAACCAATGCACATTTAACATGCTTAAGATGTACAACAAGTCAATGACAGTCTCATAGGATTTATTTTTGGAGATTATAAAATGTTACATGTATTTACTTTTTTTTCATTGCCTGCTTTACTCCTTTACTCCACACAAGGTCATAAGGTAGAAGTCTCAGTAGGCATAAGGCAGAGAAAGCAATCCTGAATGGGACTTCTGCATTTTTTTCCCTGCAATGGAAGCTAAGGACTAAGTGATTTCACTAACACACGCTCCCTACTGCATAGTCCTAGGGCAATTTAATCCTTCTATTACTCAGGAAACATAATTACCAGATAGGGACACATGGGTGTGTATTACATACACACACTCACACACATTTTCATATATATATGTAACTATGTATCTATACAGGTTTACTATCAAAATGTAGAAACATATTTGTTTAAGTAATGACTTACTAAAGAAAAGTCCAAAATGAAACCATTTAATCAAAACAATGAAAGTGGTAATGTGGATTATTCAAAATTCAGTATTATCAGCATTACCCAACATACCTTGCCTTCTGCTGATTTCCTACCAACGTTTTGAAGGGGGTTCCCCCCTGTGCCCCCCACACCCCTGTTTATTATATATACATACTCCAAGATCACACTACAGTGAAGAAAAGGGTCAATTTCCCAATCCCCACTGTAGTGTGATCTCCAATCAGAACACCGACCTCACAGGAGCGAATGCACTCTAGCATTCGCTCTTGTGGATTTGAACATGTATGGATGGATCGACATTATGGAAACTTGGAACAATGATTATGACCCTGCAAGTTTCGCACGACTGCTGTACAACATTCAGATAGCCAACTATATATATATATATATATATATATATATATATATATATATATATATATACACACACACACACACACACACGCACACACTTATACAAGCACACACTTGTGCGCATTTGTGTTAAACCAGTTTGGAGGGCTGCTAAGATACCTACATGTCTTTGAGATGCAGAAGAAAACTACAGCAACCTACAAAAGCCTACAGACAAAGAAAGATAGGCAGACTCCATACAGAAGACAACCCCAGCGAGAAATCAAACTGGAGAACCAACTGCCATACATTAACAACACTTACCTCTGCAGCATTTGGCCATGCAATATTATACTTCTTTTTAAAAATAAGCAACAAAAGAAAGATCACTACAAGGAAAAGAGTACAAAAAGTTTATAAGTCCAATGATTTATCTGTCATTAAGGCAGTGCAATGACTGAACCTCAAAAAAGTAGAGCTGAAAAACTTTCTGTGGTCACAGATTTTAAAAATTCTGTTGCAAGAGGTCTTAAAAGAAATATGTCTAAACCAATTATAAAACTTAATTAGCGGTCAAACAGGGATCGCTCACTACACTTAGTACTGAAGCAAAAAAAGTGACAAGTGGGAACTAAACAAGAAAAGCCACCACAAAGCTACATGCCAGCAAGGAATGTAAAATCAGTATTAGAAAATGTAAAATGGAAGTACAAACTTAAGGCCACTATAAATACCAAAGGAAACTACAAATCTTTCTTCAGTTACATCAGGAAATTAAGAAATAATGTTCAAAAATGCACTGAGCTTATCCAGAACATCAGACTTTGTGATCTCAAGGATATAACCAATATATTAGAAAACAAACTCAGCACTGACTTTGAATCACCTACCCATTTTGTTGACCTCCATCCCTGAAAATATTGTTTTTCCTTAAGTCAGCTTGGAACAAGTTTTAGAACTGTAGAGAAAAAAACCTTTGATCGAAAAGAAAAATAAATATATGTATTACTGATATTGATGGCCAAGGTTATCATAAGCACTGCTGTCATTACTACATCTGTTAAGGTTGTTGATGCCACTGTTATTGTGTGTTGATTGCATTTATTAATTCTACCTTCATATACTGTTGTGCATTAAAGAATGGGCAAGCTTTACATCAGCACCCTGACTGGAAAACGAAAATTCTCCATCATGGTATTAATATAGAAGTAATGCCTGCTGATAAACGAGTCAACCACTTCATGGCAGCATATTAAGCTGCAGTGGAGTTCGGACTGGAAAAGCCTAATAGCCACCATTACTTTACGCTCACTAAGCAGCGCTTTTGCTGTTTAGCAAGTGTAAAATGTAAAAAAATAAATTAAAATTCAAGTGTGTGTATTTATGTCTGTGTGTGTAAGTGTATGCATGCACGTGCGTGAAAGTGAGAATGATCAATCTGATATTTTACACTCACTAAGCAGCACTTTTGCTGTTTAGTGAGTGTACAAAAAAAAAAAAAAAAAAACAGAAAAAAGTGCATGTGTATGTATGTATGTATGTGTTTCTGTCTGTGTGTGAGTGAATGTGTGCATGAAAGCAGAAGAGACTGTGTGTATGAAAGAGAGAGACACAGTGAATAGTGAGACTGACCGAGCCGTTATTTTACATTCGCTAAGCAGCGCTTTTGCTGTTTGGCGAGTGTAAAATAAAAAACAAAAGAAACTTAAAATAAAAAAAGTGTGGGTGTGTGTAAGTCTGTGAGTGATATTGTATGTGTATATGAAAACAGAAGAGACTATGTGTATGTGTGTGTGTGTGTCAGTGAAGAGTGAGACCGATCCCTGGCAGCATACCTCTTACCTCATATCTGGATAAGCATAAAATAAACGGGGACAAATGATCAAAATGGCAATATATATATATATATATATATATATATATATATATATATATATATATGTAGAGAGAGAGAGAGAGAATTAAGTTTGGCTGTCTTTGTAAAATGCTTTAGTAATTACTGGTTTCAGCAAGGTGTTATTTTACAACCACGGGGTCTGGAGCGCCATCTGTGTGGAGTCCGCATGTCCTCCCCAGTGGTCGAGTGGCATTCAAAAGACATGCGTAGAATGGGCGTGCCTTCGCTGAAGGTTGGGCGTCGGGCTGGCACTGCAAAAATATACTGCCAATCATTAGCAGACCCGAGTTCCGCTGTGGCAACCCGTAACCGGGAAAAGCCGAAAGGAGGTGGAGCAAGGTATTATTTTATGGTAGATTTGAACTTGTTGCAAGGAGTTTAGGTAAAGAAAGAGAACTCAGAATATAAGGCAAACGTACACAGAAGAACAGTATGTAAAGCGAAATACCGCGCTTGTAACATACATGCTATACATATAAAGTTGAGAAGTAGGGAATAGGAAGGTAATGAGAGATAAACCCCAAAACTTAACTCCTACAAGCTGACACAGTCTACCTTTCATACTGTAATTTTTATGTTGCTGGCAACACTCTCAAACATGATTAGCCTTTCAAAAATAGCTATTTTTTCTGTTTGCAGGAGCATTATTTGACTGTCTATAAAAGGAACCAAAAAAAATTAAACACCTGCACATTTTTTAAACTGTTATGTTTTGGATGTAAAATGCTTCCTCCAACACCATTAACATACTACAGCAAGTTTGAAACATGAGGGGGAGAAACTGCTTTACATAAAAAAAATATAAAAAGAATAATATAGTATTTAAAATAAATAAGTAAAAGACAACAATTATACAGAGAGTCTATTCTCGAAGTGCAATAATGCCCTCCAGGGTGTGTGTTAATATGTAATTAATACCCTTCCAGGGGTGTAGAGGCCCTCCCACACATTAACACAGACCCTTGTCAGCCATTACCGCTTGCTTAATCTTGCAATTTAAAAGATTTATTTTCAGCCTTTCAGCAAAAGGCATGCAATTAAGGTTTGTTTTCCTGGTTGGGATGCCTCTGGACTGCATCCTGCCTACAGCAAAAAAAACATGTAATTTAAGACTGAAACACATGGCCTCATCTTCTGAAATGTTGCTCAACATCTGCACCCGGTATTTGTTTTCAGCAAAAGCAGTACTACAAAGAGGTGCTAACACCAAGTACATACTTCAAAGCTGGATTCTAAAACTTAAAGCGTCATTCTCAGCCACTAATACATCAAGAGGTCAGAAAAGCGGGATAAAAGTTACAGGATGTGAAAGAAAGTAATGGCTGCACAGGCAGTACACTCTCCTCAGTCCTTAGTCAAAGAAATAATGAATGGCAGAAAACAAATACTAGTTCAAAGGCTAACAAGAGCAAGAGAATTGTGTCCGCAACTGGACTCAACTTACTTAAGAGACAAAATACAAGAATTCCTACACCTCTCTACTGGAAGAAGATATACACTGCAGATTTTTCAGATATTTATTTGAAATTTTTTCTCCAGTCATACTTGGGCTCCGGTTAGCTAACACAGGCATGCTAACTCAAACATCTTTGCTGGAGGACTGCTGTACCAACATACACCCCAAAAAAATGGAACAGAAGACTGATACTGCATCTTGTTAATCCAGGACCTGGTCAACCTATGAAAGCAGATCCATTTTGGAATGAAGGAGGATGTAGTATGCCAGGAAGACATCCCAACACATCGACTTGAAAATTAACTGGATTTTTGCCGACAGAGGAGCCAGCATGGATATGCAAGGTACTATTTTCAAGGTTTTTGAAATTCCTAAAAAGGGAGAAAATGCAGAATGCAGAACTGTTTCCCAGTGCTCATCAAGTACCAAGATACCATTAAACAAGGAGAATCTGCTAGCATAGGACTCTGACACAATGTTTGCTTAGAATGACCAGTAACACTTGACAGGCCTGACTGTTATGTGCTGAACTAATGTAAGTAATTTTTTTCTGACCTTTCCTCTGTACAGAAATTATTTTTTATTGACTGATGTCTACTAGGAATAAAGGCAGTAATTTAGTGCAAACGAGTTAACAAATTATGTTTTTTATACAAAATTAAAAACTAGTACATGACAGCCATTTTCAATTTAGCTTTACCTAGGAAACAAGTGTGAGCCAGTTTATTTTTACTTGCAGTTAAATTCATAGCTGATACAAGAAAGTATTATATTCCAGCCTAATTCCTTGTCAGCAGCTAAAAATAATACTTACTTGGGAACAGTCAATATTCCAAGGTGCACTCTCATCAGTGCCAAATCTTCACTATCCAAGCCTCTACTTAAACTGTTCAAATTCAGCCTACCCACAGGGTTTATACCTGATGTCTGGAGAACAGTCACTGTGACTCCCCTAACACAAGGAGAGACAATCTACAGACTCAGGTAATTATAAGCCAATCGGCCTTATATGAAAGGCCACATAACTATCACAGCAGAACACATTAATGTGAACATAAGCAAATTAAATGAACTAACCCAATCAGTTTGGTTCAGTGAAGGGTAGATCCTGTCTGCTGAGCCTAGTAAACTTCCCTGAAAAGATTACAGAGGTTCTATAAAGTGGCGACACCATGCATTCTGTTTATTGTCACCTGTCCTAGGCTTCTGACAGACCGCATGCTGGCATTACTGAAATATTAAACTAACAATATAAAACCCTACACTGTTCAGTAGATTTCAAACCAGCTATGCAACAGATCCCAAGATACTAAAGTTGCTGGTACCTTCTCTGTACATAAAACTGGGGTACCACAAGGATCCTGTATGGCATTTACTTTGTAGACATTCAAGCCAATAACCCAGACGTGTGTTAACCAAGTTTGCAGAGAAATGCAAGCTGGATACTTTCTTCTGCTCATCCATGGATGCTAAAAAGCTCCAACAAGAGCTTGGATATATCAAAACAGTCTTAAGCGAAATGATATAATGTGTAATACTTTAGCTTTGGGCAATAAAGCTGCTTCCACCTCATTTGTTATGGTACTCATCTTCAGACAGACAAGATCATCATAACAAATCTAGGTACTTATGTAGATAACTCTCAATCATTCAATCATGTCTCATAAGTTCATAGGTAAACACTAGGCCAGCTTGGCCTTGTAGACTATTTAAGCCTAGCTAACTTCCCCAAAGGTGAGAATCAAACTCTGTACCTTGTGATTGTAAGGTAAACACCTTAACCATATGTCAACTCTTTAAATTTACAGATGAAAACTAGGCGAACTGTTCTGAATGGCCTAGCCAATAACTCAAGGTAAGAATCAAACTCTGTTCCTTGTGTTTATTATGAGGCAAATACCTTAACCATTATGCCAGACCAACCTCCTGTTTCAAGCAGTGACAACAAATCCTTCTCTTTGGCCCTGTTAATTTCCAATGGAATATCTTCAAGTTCTGAAGAACTCATTCAGCCATTGTAATTTTTCCTTATCAGATCCATCATGGAATACAATACCTTCTTTAGGATGTATAAATCCAGACATATCATTCAAACAGAAAAGCCACATTGATTTCTACACAGGAAAATTAATGGTCTTAAATCCTTCAATTATCCCGACACGTTAGCATGACTCTCATACTCAGTAGCCTACCAGCTGGTCTGAGATGATCTGTGTCACACTTTAGTAGCCATAAAAGACTTAACCCTATAAGGCCTAGCTCTTTGCAAAATAAGTGGCTGAACAAACATCTACACTAAAGAAAAAAGTGTACATTGACAAATAAACACCTGCCCTTCAGGTACCACCCCCCCAACTTTGGCCTAACAAAACGAGGTTCTCGAGTACTTAAATAAAAACTCTCTCTATTTCCAACTGTAGCAATCCTCTTATAAAATGTAATAAGTAGCTTGCTACTACTAACATGGAGAACTGAAAATGCATTATTGGCATTTACGTTTGAATACGGATACTGAACTAAACCACAAATGGAACCCTAAAGTGCTTCTGCAAATGCATTACCAAGCATTCAGAAAATGAATGCTGGTAATGATTCTCTGTGGGAGGTTTCAACCTTTGCCACACCCTAGCTATGCCTCTGCTCACTGCAGAGAAATGGTCATATTCCCAACCCATGTAATAAAGTTGCAACTATGCCAAAAAACGACTATGGTTACCCTATAAAGTTTGTCTTTTTTTTTCTCCTTTAATCCCACCCCCTGGCAGGATCAACCTCATACTGTTAAGAGAAGCAGGAAGACTTGAAATGCCAGATTTGAAAGAATATTTTAAGGCAACTCAGTTAAATCTATATACAAACCTGACTGGAAAATTATGGCATTAGGTCAGTGAAGATGTATACAGGGATTTGTGACAAAACAGAGATTTAGGCACAGATGATACAACAGAAATGGGAAACAGTTTTCTGAGTTATGTATATAATTTTATGACAAAACTGTTAAATTTGAACAAGGAAAATGAATGGTGGAAAGAGATATGCTCAATACAATTAAGACAAGAAAATAAAAGATTAAGATAAGAAAAAAATAAGAATCCTAGACTTTGGCAACAAATTGATAAATGTGAGAATGCAAGAAACTGGAAGGAAGCAAAACAACCTTTGATGTATGAAAACCTACCTAGGCTTAATGACTAAATGGAAAGAGATGCAAAGAAAACAAAAGAAAAAAGCCACTAGATTAGCCATAGTAAACTTTTTAACAGAATCTAGATTAGAATCATCTGCAAAAAGAAAACTGCTCAGCAAGACCTACAAAATCCTAAAATAATTAGGGGAAGAAAAGACTTCAGGTATGGCACCGTTGTCATCAGCTGCATGTCCACGAAGCTCCTTACTTAAATTAAAAGTTTAAGTCTCTTTGGAATAGAAAGACAAACCAGAAAAAGATGGCAAAAAGAAACAGTGGACCTCTGATGTCTCCAATGGAACCTAAAAATGAGGTGAAAAAAGGTAAAGGAGAGAAAAATAATTAGCAAGTTGCTGTGGATGACTGCTAGAAAAGAATGGAAGATCAAGTAATGTTAAGTCATATATCTTGTGCAATAAAAAAGTGAAAGTGACTTTGTAAGGAACCTGGTCATGCAAGAGAAAAGACTATCTGAGCTACAAGAGGGACTTAATGAATGCAGTACTCAAGTCTATTCATTAACTGATGAAAATGAACATCTTAAGGCTTGGGGAGAGGCAGTGGAAAGTGGTAGACTGAATACCTAGAAAAAAGACCTCAACTGCTCCAATTTGGAAGTTTTAATGCTACCCACCAACCTCAAAGACTGGATAGATGATGCTACTGAGGGTGGTTTAGAAGGTCTTTTGGAAGAAGACATCCCCGTATATGGGATCAAAGCTGAAGAGACTCGGAACCAGGACAGGGAAGACTCCTATGGGTTGAATTGGTGAAAAGGGGGAGACTCACCTACCTGAAGGGGCTTGGAGCTGGATATGGATTCTTGCTAGTCTTTGGCCAGATGGGGATTGGCTGTGAGCAGTCAGGGCCTAACTCTGCCCCAAGGCAGCCAGGGGACCCAAAAGTCTTGGGTCCTTCGTGTCTGGCAAACCCGAGGCAGCAAGATCAGAAAATGAAGAGGATCTCTTGCTATCTGCTTTGGAAGTTCTGGAGTCCCACTGTCGGGGCTGTCAAACCTGGTCTTCGCAGCCAAGGGAGAAGCCTTTTAAGGACCAACTTGGCCCTACACTCATTAATGGCTCTGGTTCCAAGCCACACACAAATGGAGCACCCTGAAACCAGAAATGTTGCTCCCAAACAGTAAACGCACTTAATGTGTGCATCCTCGAAAGGCAATTTGTGCCTGCAGGGCATGCAATTTTTAAACCCTTTGTCCATAATCGCAAAAAAATAGACAAACTACAACTGGTACTACTACACACAACGCAGACCACTAACTAAGCAAGGTAACCCAAAACATGAGAGGTCCAAATGAACAAGAATAAACTATCTACCTAGTTATCCAAGAATAACACAGAACTACAAAAAATACAGAGGAGGCTAAGCGAATATGAAAATCTCACCACTATCACCATGCTTAGATTCTGAAAATGGAAACCACTGAGCAGAGTGTAGATTGATCTGTTGACCTGAATGGTGGCAAACTAGATCTGGGGATTAGAGTGAGGAATACAGAGTTATGGGTAGGGGAGATTGAGCCAAGTGGGCTAAAGTCTTTCGAATGGCAGGTGCCAGATCTGATTACTTCCTAAGTCCCACAGGTTGAAGCCAGATGGAGCAGACAACGGATCAGAAATTTGGGCATAGATGATACACCAGAAATGGGAAATATTTTTCCAAGCTATGTATGTAATTCTATGATAAAACTGTTAAATCTGAACAAGGAAAAGGAATGGAAGAAAGAGATATTCAATACAATTAAGACAGGAAAATAAAAAATTAAGATAAGGAAATGCTTGACTTTGGCAACAAACTGATGCATGTGTGAATGCAACAAAATGGGAGGAAGTGAAAAAATCTTTTGATATAGGAGAAACAGACAGGCTGCCCTACCTAGTTCTTAATGACTAAACAGAAAGAGAAGCAAAGAAAACAAAAGAAAAAAGCCAACAGACTGGCCACAGTCAACTTTTTAAAAAGATGCTTAGAATAATCTGCTAAAAGAAAATTACTCAGTAAAGCTTACAAAATTCTAACAGAATTAGGGGAATAAAAGACTTCAGGGTATGGCTTCGGTGTAATCAAGTGCGAAGCTCCATACTTGAATTAAAATTTAAAGCGCCAATGGAATAGAAAGACAAAACAGAATAAGAGTGGCAAAAAGAAACAGTAGACCTCTGCTGTCTCCAATGGAACCTAAGAATCAGAAAAAAAGAAGTAAAGAAGAGAAAAATAGTCAACAGTTGCTGTGGATAGTTGCCTGGAAGAGCAAGTAACATTCTGACATCGGACTGGAGCAAGAAAAAAGTTTCCCCAATGGGGAACTTAGCTTTTAATGAAGACTTCGGATCTGAAATTCGAACACGAAAATCTCAGGAGTCAGCCGACCGGCACTTGCAAAATGCTTCTGCTTCGGGCACTGGGCGGCAAGAAAGACTGAAGAAAATGGCGTCGGCTGCATCTTTTATACCCCTGACGACCTGATGTCAGGGAAGGGGTGACAGCAACCAACGCACGACCCAAGACTTTGGAATTCAGGCCGACTGAGGGCAACCTGCCAGCAGGATAACCCAAATGTAATGACTGCAACAATGAAACACGAAGAACATCATTAAATCACATAGAGTATGAAATAAAAAAAAATGAAAGCATCTTTGCAAGGCAACCTGGTCATGCAAGAGAAAAGACTACCTGAGCTACAAGAGGGACTTAATGAAGTACTCCAGTCTATTCATTAACTGATGAAAACAAGGAGCTTAAGGCATGGGCAGAAGTAGTGGAAAGCATAAACTGAATGTCCGTAGCAAAAATTAATTGATTTGGAAGACAGGGTATGGGAAAAGAATTTAAAAGTTACAGGCGTGCCAGAAAAATATGAAGGAGGGGACTGGGCCAAACTGATCATGATCCATTGGCTAAATGGACAAGATTGCCAGCAGAGCAGCTGAACCTGGAAGGGGCTCACAAGACTGCATGACTCCCACTGCCAATCATAAGATTTCTTTTGCATGAGCATAAGGAAAAGGTTTTTACAGAAGTATGGAAAAAGAGCAAGGTGTGTAAAATTAATGGAAAGAGAGTCCTCTTTGATCAAGACTACTCGTTTGAAACAAGGAAGAGAAGGAATTAATTTATTCCTGTAATGAGCATCTGAAGGAAAAGGCATCTGCTGGAGATTGCTGTACCTGACATTGGTCAGGATCTATTTGAATGAGTCAATTAAAACCTTCAGAAACCCAAAGTTACAAACAGATTTTTTCCAAAATTTGGCTAATTACATAAGTGTATCCCAGTAGAAAAGTTACACAAAGGAACAGAAGTAGAAGAAAAGGACTGTGAAGCAGATGGTCAAGGGAAATAAAGGAAAGGCTTATTCCCTCTATTTATGAACCAGCAAAGAGTGAAAGATAAGGTCGACATTATGCAACCAGCATGGATAAAGACTGTAAAGGGGCAACAGATTAGTCTAAAATGGAGGAGTCCAGATCGGAAGAGTTAATATTTGGAAACTAAGCTCAATGGACTGGAAACAGGAATAATATGGACAATTATTAAAACGACTGATGGGATAAAGAGAGGAGGACTGCAACAGTAGAAATGATACGTGAAGGATTATTTTTAATAGAGAGAAGGCAACAAAAGCATTGCAGATTATAACTCCCTGAAAGCGGGGTGAATGAAAGGGTTTTATTTTTGTTTGTTTTCTATGCTGGTCTTAGAATTGGTGAAAAAAGTAATACTAACAAAGGTAACTGCACACTTTTTATGCCTCTGCTGTGTTTATTCTACATTCTAGAATGCCACTTATAACATCAGAAAAATGTACAAGAACATGGAATAGAATACATATCAAGGGTGTAGAGAAGGAATAGTTTGTCTGAAAATTTTAGAGTGAGAGGAAAGGCTGAAGATTAGGGCACAAAACGCAGAGCAGGATATGTGTAATCATATGTTGGGAAGAAAGCAGGAATGGAAACAGGATGGGTCACAAAGTTTATATTATCAGAAAGCAGAGATGTTAACAGGGTGGGTCATATTAAGGGTTTATTATTATCAGAAGGCCCATCAGACATTAATACAGATCTGATGGAGAGAAAAGCATGCGCAGAGATAGATAATAAAAGAATAGTCTAAATTAATAAAGTGATCCAAAGAAGAAAAAAAAAGTTAAAGCAGGATATCATGTGGTATAACACTGAACACATGTACAGAGTGAGATATGGCTTTTGATGTAATAGGGCATATGCAGTAAGACATAACCCGGGATTATGTTAAGAAGTTAATAGAACATGGATAGGCTTGAGATTGTGAGCTGGAGAGATGCAGCTGAGAAAATGAGATTTGGTGAGGAAGTTCAATGAGCAACTTAAAGTAGATAATGTAGGGGAATAAGTGACTCAAGACTGCTAATGGATAAGAAAAGTTGTTCAACATGACAGGAAGTGCAGAGAAGAGTTAGGAAGAAAGGGATATGTTTAAAGTGTTTTTTAGGAAATGGATAAAGAATGCAAAAGTGCAAGATGAGACAAAGTGAATCATAATGATATGTAGAAGAGAATGAGGTACAGGGGCTGGGGGAAAAAAAAGATTAAAACAGGAGCATATCAGCATCCTTAATGCTTTATGCACTGTCAAAGTAATAAGAGAAGGAGCAGGGCCATTGGCTGTGCCATTCAGAATGGATGAAGCTCTGAAAGTGGAAGGGAAAATTGTACATTTGTATATAGTTGCACAGGGAATGGTAGGAGGGGAGAACAAGACATGAGAATATCAGAGTGGCAGCAATGAAGACTTAAACTCAGACAGTAATTTAAGATTATACTGGAGTGGGGAAGACAGGAGGCTATGAGCAAAATTGGAAGAAAGAGATTAGCTAATGGAAAGGAAATGCATAGAAAAATACACAGAGAAAGAATTTAAACTACAGGTTAGTGTGTAGAATGTGAATGACTTGAGGAATAAAATGAAAAGGTAAATTTAAGATAAATGAAAGTGCAGATAATCGCACTGCAAGATACTAATTTGACAATGGAAGAAAATAAAAAAATAGGGAAGGGTGGATATAAGTCTGTGGCTAGTTCTTCATGGGGGAACAGAAGACAGAGGGGAAATGTGGTACTGCTGAACAGGACATGACCCATACAAGTGGGAGGGAAGAGACAGGAAAATAAAGGCAGGTTTTCCAGAATTAAAGGTCAAAGTGAAAGGATAACCATCTCCAACCTAGAGCTGTAATAAATGAAATAAGAAAAATATTAGGAGAGATTGTGAAATTCCAGGAAGGGATAACTATATGTTTTGCAAACTGGAATATAATGGATAACAAAGACCTGGTAGAAGGAGGGTTGAGAGGGAGTGTTTTTGAGGAAGTACACACACTTTGTTGGTCGGATGGATGTGAGACAGGAGGGGGTAAGTGGTAGGGGATACATATACTCATTATTCTATAAGATAAATTATGTAGTCCAACACTGACAGATGTTATATTTACAAATAACATTTATGCATGACAAAAAAAGACTACTATGGAACCCCTGAGCTTGACAGAACATGCATTCAAAGCCAGATCAAGCACTAGGTGACCTAGGCAGTTGCCTAGATCCCACAAGAGGGCTGCTACAACATTTCATTTTAGTTGAACAATGAAAAAAATTTACACATTTCTTCCGCAGTCTGCTTCTGTGGTCTGTGTGTGTCTGCCTTTAAGTATGACGCATGCACAGCAACATGAAGGATTTGATTTCTCATGCTGGAACTTACTTCTCAAATAGGCATTGGAACTTCACTTCCAGGGCAAGGGCTGCCGGATAAGTACTACTGCTTTGATTTCTGTGATCTGGTGAACTGCTTTGCTACCATTTGATTATGCACCCAGAGAAAAACTCACACAGAACTTCTATTGGAATGAGACAAGTGTTCCTTCAGCAGGCGTGTGCATGTATGTAATTCCCTAGTTAGAGATGGCAAGTTAGTTAATTAGCTCGCTCAGGTTCAAACCTTGTACCTTTGGCTACATGAGACAAGAGCCTTAATCATTTACACCAACTACCAGACTTGCTTGCTCACTCACTCAGAGTTGAATGAAATGTTCTGAAATGAGAAATTTTGTCTTTTAATGGTTAATATATTTTGTTTCATTGCTTAATGGAAAAATCTTCAAAACTGAATTTTCAAGGAAAGTGAACTTCTGTGCATTCTCAAGGAATGTGAGCAACAAGGGAATAGAAGTTTAGTGTTGCTCATGCTAAGTCTGTTCTTGATGTGCAACTGTTTTATATTTTCAATAAATGTGAGTCTCAGTGCATTTTCAAAGAATGTGAGTTTCAAAGCAGTTTCAATGAATGTTAGCTACAAGGGAAGCAAAGTTTACTATTGCCCATGTTAAGTACGTTTTCAATGTGCAATTGTTTTTCTTAGCAAATGGCTGCCAGTTTTTGTGCTGTAGAATTTGAAAGCAGTGTTAGTAGCACAACTGATAGTCTACTTGCATTTGGTGCTGAAAACTGTGGGCTCTACTCCCACACCATGTAAGATGGATTGCTGATACTGCAGTGCACTTTAAGTGGGGTGAACTAAGTGTGTCATCCTTTGGATGAGATGTTAAATGGAGGCTCCATCTGTCTGCATTAGTGATAGGTGCTGTGAGATCTCTTATAGCTCCCTGCGCTATCAAAAACAATAGGGAATCCTTTATATAAAAAATAACTTTTACTTACAAAATATTTACATATTTATAAATATTTACACATATTTAACTATATAAACATCCAAATCCATTTACACATTCATAATTTGCCTTACAATCATGCAAAATTTTTATTCCTATTAGACTAAAGAAAATGTGAGAAATAAACACTTAGAATCAATGGAGTCCACCAAGAAGAATCAAGTAGGTGAAAAGTAAAAGCCACACTTTTATTGCACAGCAATCCACAACGATTAAGTGGTTTCATCCACTAAAATGAGGACTTCATCAGAATTCTGATGAAATCCATGTTTTAGTGGATGAAAGTGCTTAATCGTTGTGGATTGTTGTGCAGTAAGTGTGGATTTTACTTTTCGCCTACTTGATTCTTCTTGGTGGATTCCACTGATTCTAAGCATTTATTTCTCACATTTTCTTTAGTTGATTGATTAAACGCTTATTTGTTTTATTCCTATTAGACTCCAACTCCTCCTTCCACAACCACAATCTGACTTCATTATTATTGCTAAAATCCAATTATCATTAAATATAATTTCATTTATTTTTTCATTCCATATAGCCTATGTAACATAAAATAACTTTTAATCTATTCTTTTAACATATTCTTTACTTCTGTATAATATCCATGTTTATTTTAGCCACTTCTTTTATATCTTTAAAAAACTTCTATATATAGTTTTCCGAATAACCTTTACTCTTCTACATTCCAAAAACACTAGTTTCTTCTTCTTGACAATGTAAATATATATGCAATCACGTTTCTTTTTATATGGCATATTTTCTTTTACTGGCAATTTATCTATTACCGGTCTCCACAAAAAAATATCGACATTCGACTTTCTGATTAAACCATTTGCTTCTTAGTTTTACAGCTTTCATTTTTTCATCTGTTACATTTCCCATGGTTTTACACAATATTTTATCATTATATTCTTATACCATACTTTTCTTTTTCTACATAATCAATTTTAACTTCCACAAAAATATTTTTTCTTGGTAACATTTTATGTCATTTAGACATTAATTTTCTCTTTTACTCATTTTTATCATACTCCAAAATTTATCATACTTACATTTACATAGTTTTACTACTAATCTCTCATCTTTTTCATTCATCTACTTTAACACTTTGTACAAATTTAATGAAGCAGCGTATACCACTGGGTTAATTAACCTTAAACCACCTTCCTCATTTACATACAAATTTCTCTCTTTACTGGGTTTAATCTAGGACCTCATATAAATGAAAAAAATATATATCTGCAATAATTCCTTTTCCAATACTGTTGGCAACACAGACACACTTGTTAAATAAGCTATTTTCCCATCAGTACTGAATTTATCAAATAAGCATTTTTTTCTGAAATATAATTAATATGCTCTCCAGAAAAGACATTTGTTTTATTTCTTCTATTTTCCCACTTTGAATTCTACTTGCATCTTTATTCTCAAATTTTACACCTAACAGAAATTTAATTCCTTGTAAAATATATACCCTCCACATCACCTAAACCTTCACTTTTTTTCTTTATTTAAAGCCATCCCTATCATCTATAGACAGTCACTTGTGCAAATTACCTATTTTACCCACATTCAGTTTTTTTGCAATTACACAGTCATCTGCAAATGTTAACAGAACTGGAATTCTTAACCCTTAGGTGTTCTATACCTCACTCCCTTCATTTTGTAATTTATTTCACATGCTGTCACATTCGTAACTAATGCAAAGAGTACACATTGGACATCACTGCCTTACATACCACTCTTCATATATAACTCTTGGCTTAACCAGTCATTTACAAGCATTTTCACTTTATTATTAGCATATGCTGACATACAGAATTTCCTAACTTTCTTACTTTTATCATATTCATTCATTACCCATATGATTTCATGTTCATTTCTGTCAAATACAAATAGGTCTCCTATTATGATTTTCGCTTTTCTGTTCACATCATCGTCCACAATTTTTCTATTTTTTGAGAACCCTTCCCATTTATACTATATATGCTAACTTCCATAATATTTTCCATTTTAGTTTCAAATCTCTTTTGCATTACTTTCATAAAGGCCTTATAATCATTATTCAATACTCTTGGTCTCCAGTTTTTTTAACTGTTTTCTATCTTCCTCTTTTCACATGAATTTAAGTATCTCACTTCATAATTCATTATACATAAAACCTTCACGTAACCATTCATTCAAAATCTTTAAAAATATTTTTTTGCCAATCCCTTACATTTTTATACATTTCATACCATATTCCATCTGGGCCTACAAGTGAATCTATATTTACATGTCCTAATTCTTTATCTAGCTCATTTAAAGAAATCTCCTTTTCTGACTCTTTCATTTTCCGTTAACATTTTTTGTTTTGTTTTTTTACTAGCTTATTTTTCTCTTTAAACATTTTTGTACATATTGTGCTACACTATTCAGAATCTTTCCTGAGTTAATTCTATTTCGCCTTTGACATTTCTTTATTTCTCTCATTACACTACCATCTTCCTTTAATAATCTGCTTAAATGACTCGATACTTCTCTTTTTCCTTGTAAAAAATATTGGTTTCTACAACAAGTCTTGCATTTTTTTCTTGACTTCTTTCATATAAATCTTTTTGTCAAACTACTTTCTATCATTATGTTCTAAATCTTCCAATGCCTTGTTATATGTTCCTCTATATTTTACTTTCTTTACTTTTCTCACATTATACTGCCATTGTAAAAATCTTTTTTTACATTTTTCCTTAAATATCAATCACCATTCAGACCAATTTTTTAAATGTTCTCAGAGTAATATAAACTTTCTGTAACTGTATTACTAATCTCTTTACTTCTTCATTCCATGCTTTCATTTATCATGTTTATTATTTTGCCTATATGTATATATTCCTTGTTTTCTTTTACCTCTAGCCATATTGAACTACCTCCTCTTATCCTGTAACTAAACCTTTTGATACTATAAAATCTATTTCAGTTGTATACATACCCCTTTTGTAAGTGCATAAATTTTTATCCCAAAGTTTTAACTTACCACATCTTATAACTTCTAACACTTTTCTTACATCATTTCTTTTTACACTTGCCTCTTAAATCACAATTTAAGTTTCATGTTATTACAATACTCAAACTTATCACTAGTCTAAAATCTGATGAAATAAGCTTTCCCTTTCTTTACAATTGCTATAAGCCTGTAATGTTATATATCTGCATATTTTTTCTTTCCATTTCAAATCTACAATGGTTAATCTTCGCATTTTCACTAAAGTTGCATCTAATATTTTTACTCTAGTTCTACAGAATACGGCTATTCCAGAACATCTCTCATTTTCCAAACTCCAAATTATATTTCTTTCTCATAGTTTCTCTGTTTGCAATCTTTCTTCATTTGTTAAAAACCTTGTGTATTCTAATATAATTACATCTCTATCACATGTATTAAACCACTTCAAAATTCCTATTCTTTTAACTATATTTTAATACAATTCACAGAAGCACTCTAGAATTTTCATTTTGCCTTTTCCTTAGATTCATGGTTTCTTAAGTCCATAGTTAAATGTTAGATTAGTTTTCTTAATAGGCAATTCTGAGCCTCACCAATTTCCTTCCCAAAGGTGAGGATCAAACTATGTACCTTGTGTCTAGAGTCAAACATCTTAACGATTATACCAAGCCAAAATCTTTAACTGTATGCATTTTTTTCATCTATTTCCTTTCTTTTTTCTTTTGTGCCTATCCCTTTAAATCTTCTTTTTCTGCCTTTTATACTTTTACCAATAGACTTAATTTTTCTGTTTAATACCTCCCAGTTTTTGTCTTCTCATTATTTATTTCAGAACATTCTTGTGTGGCCTCTATTTTTTCTCATCTAATTGTTCTTCTATTTCTACTGCTTCTACAATTTGTCTTTTTTCATTTTCTTTTCTTTTTCCTTACGCTTATTTTCATTTTTGCAATGCGTCCATAAATGTCCAGTTTTGTTAAGGTACATTTATAACATTTCAATTCACATTTTTGGATCATATCCCATTTCCCACAAATATTTTCTTTTGTCACAGTTACTTATCAAATGTCCTTTTCCACAAAAAAAAAATATATATATATATATATATATATATATATATATATATATAAATATATATATATGTGTGTGTGTGTGTGTGTGTATATATATATATATATATATATATACATATATATATATACATATTTATATACACACACACACACAAACATGTGTGTGTGTGTGTATAAATATAAATATATATATATATATATATATATATATATATATATATATATATATATGTGTGTGTGTGTGTTTTGGGATGTCCCCAGTATTTTACAACACCCATATTCCACTCTATTTATCATGCTTGGTATGTGTGTGTAGTTTTTCTGTATTTTAACACAATATTACAATCTCAGCCATCAGTCTATAAACCCCTTTTGTCATAAAGTTTTGCTATGTCCAGTACTTCTTTACATAAAGCTTTCAAATTTCTCTTTCTACTTCTGTTCGAAATTGTATATGAATCTTTTTTTGTTTCTCGGTTAAATGCTTTTATCACAAAAACTCCATGGGTTGCAGTCTTTCTTTTTCAGATTCTCCAGGAAAATTTTCCACTGAAAATCCAGTCTCAAATATGTCACAAAACGTCTCTGTTATTAAGAATAAATGCTCCTACCTCATGTGCTTTTACACCCAAAGGCGGTATTACCATGTACTTCCATTTTTCAACTTCTATTGTCTTTTCTGCTACTCCACTTTTGCCTTCTTTTACTTTCTCTGCAGATGCTTTGCCTTCCATCTCACCACTATTCTTTGGGATACTCTTTTCATCCACCTTTTGTATTTTCTCCATAATGCCCCCCCAGGAAACATCTCCTTCATTTTCTGGCTCACTCTGCACCACAATTTCTTTAAGTAAATAATCTCACAACCTTCATGACTGGGGGTTTGTTATTATAGATCCATCATCTGCTGACATCTCCATCAAACAAGTTTTTTTGAAATACTCCCTCAGAAACCTGCACACATTCTTTGGTCCCCATATTTGCATTCTCCAGTTCTCTCACCAATCCAGCATCTTTTTCTCTCTCAATCGGCCTCTCTTTTTCTTCAGGCTGTCTCTGTACCTGGAATGGAAATAGGAAGTTGTTCCCACTCACAACAAAGACAAGTAGGGGAAGTTCCCTGTGCCCCGGCCAAATTTCCCCTAGTAGTATAAATACCACAAAGCATCTCCCCTGAGAATGTACTACTAGCTTAGTGGGACTAACCAGGTCAAAGGCTATTTAAATTATTTTTTTGAAATTAAATCCTTATCTTTGGTTTCATTTCAAAAGTAAAGAAGAAAATAGTATGCACATAGAGTTTTGAGCAGTGTTTATAGCAAGAGAGGAGACAAACAATGCAACACCAGAGAATGCTGCATGAAGGGAGGACCTGGTCTATTTCCCTGCCTAGGGCCCCAACTGACCATGATCCATCTCTGCATGCTTTGGTGGGAATCAAGCTACAGGGTAGTAAAGAAATAAGCCAAGAAATACAAAGAAGAATCCTGTAACACTTACTGGAGTACAAGAAAACAAGGCAATATTTGAGAAGTTTAATAAAACATGTTCTGAAACAACATGAAGGGGAAAGGGTGGAGGATGGGACAGGGTTAAATAAAACAGAGAAAGTGAATTTTGCAGCAAAAACGTTAGGAGAGAGAAGCTAAGGAGGGAAAATTTAAAGAAAATTAAAGAGGAGTTGAAAGACATCCAAAGGGACTACATGATGTGAATAAATAGGAATGGTGGGGGGGGGGGGATTGAAAAATATAAAACATGGTTGGGAGGATGACAGGATAAAAGAACAGCAGAAATATTTTATTTTAAAGCCAATCTTAAGGCCATGAAAGTTCTGGCGGGAAGGCTGACAGAGCAGTAAGTGAATCAGAGTATTTGAATTAAGAGATGGAACTGACGGGGAGAAAATGTTAGACTGGAAGCAATTCTGGATGGTTTTAAGGAATATTTTCAAATGCTATCTAGAAATGAGGAGAGTGATAGAAAATGTGAGGTAGAAGTTGAGAGGACTGAATTTGGCTAGAATTATGAAGACTGTCAAAGGAAGAAGAGAAAACACTAATTCAGGCAATAAAAAAGGAAGAGATTATTGAAGTGTGGGAGAAGATGACAAAAGGGAAGTAATATGGTACAGATGGCCTAATCACAGAGTTCTGGATGCTAGAGAAAAGAACAGGTAGTAGAGAGGTCATCAAATCTATTTAACAGCATTCAAAAGGGAGGTCCAATTCCAGAGTCATAGAAACAGGTGGTTATAACAAAGAAGAGGGGATGGAACTCCTTAGCATCTTCTCGTACAGACTGATATCAGTATTGAATCATAACTACAGAATGTTTTATGTTAATGCAGGAGACAAGAATTAGGAAAATATTAAGCAGATTGACTCATTAAGATTAACCACAGTTTGTGGGAGGGAGATGGACAATTGACAAGTTGGTAAAAATACATGATGCACAAATGATGGGAAAAGTGATGGCATTAATCTCCTTAGATGTTTTTTAAACATCTTTATTAAATTATCACTTATGACACAGGCAATCATACATTTATACACATGAAAACAAACAATACTGACATAACCTTAGTTGCAAGCCTTATATATCACAAACCATAATGACAAATGTTTGGTTGCAAACATTACACATCACTTATAATCTATTCTATCACCGTCTGTCAAACATTACATAGTTCATTTAAATTCTTCCTTCTTTTAAATATCATTCCTCAAACCTTCATAGATGCTGATAAAGTATTTGAAAGGCCTGATTAGAGGTATCTGTGTGAGACTCTGAAAAGAAATAGATTCCACAACAGGTGGATATGGTTATAATTAGAGTCATATACAGTGGGGCTAAGGCGAAAGTGAAAATTACAGCCATGCTGTCAAAAGATATTTGTACTGACAGGGAAACATGACAGAGATGCTCCCTCTCCCCATTATTATCTGCATTATACATAGAGCCATTAGCAAAAAATAAGGAAATCTAACACTGCAGAATATAACTGGGAAGACAGAAAAAATGTTCACTTTATGCAGATGATGTACTGCTGACCTTAATAAAACACAGGGAGGAAAAGAATTATTTGTGGGACATAAAGAATTTTGGATAAGAATCTGGATATAAGGTAAATGAAAAATAACAGAAGTGATACAGATTAATGGAATAGGACAGTAACATGGAAGAAGAATTAAAGCATATGAGAGGGAATAAGATGACATACTTTAGGTTGAAAACAGGGAGAACAGTAGACGAATCTACGAGAATTCCATATAAAAGTATATATTCTTTAGTGAAAAAATAGACAGAGATGGAAGATACTGAAAATGGATACAGATCACATAATTCACGCACTACAGATGTGTATAATCCCTATATATCAAGGCCAAGTTTTTTGGGATTTGACAAGGTCTGACTTGCTGAAGAAAGTGAAAACTGTGTAGAGATATTACATGTGGGTTGGGGAGATACCCAGGGTGGCATGGGACAGGATTATGGCAACAAATTAAGGAGGAGGATGGGGGTAGCACACAAAACCTGCAGACATGTGCTACAGAAAACATGTTACGTTTAAAATATATGGACTGCAAGGCAGACTGAAAATAGATGAACATGTGTAAGGAATTAGGATTAAGGGGAGGGGAAAGACATATTACGCATACTTCTGGAATTTCCAGTAGAGTGTGTGTCTTCTCCAAGCTATGCTCAAATTAAAAAAATGAGTAATGTTTGGGGGGATGGAAAAGGAAAATAATCCCCACAAGAAGAACTAAGGAAGAAACAGAAAAAGGAACTGCAACTTGGATATGGGAAGAGTAAAAAAATATTTTTGATTAAATGCTGGGATCAATTGCAAGTAGGTAAAAAAAAACTTGGGGAAAAGTTGCACGAGTTCTAATTGGGTAGGAATTTAAAATGGAAATATCAAGGCATTAAGAAGATATGGAAGACAATGTGAGGTCAGTGGGATCCATTAAATAAGACTCCACAGCTGAAACAGGAAAAAGAAATTCAAAGAGTTGAAAGGAAAATGGAGGGATTTATTGAGAGATTCATTTGATAAGAAAAAAAAATGTAATGACAAAAAGAACTAGGAACCATAAATCCTGGAAGAGGGATGGCTACAGACAGTAAAGCAGACAGTTATATAACCAAAGTTCAGAGATTTAAAATTTTTGCATGGAAGTACTTCCATAAATTCTTTTACAACTCAGGGAGAACAGCTAAAATGTATCCAACTGGGAATGCTAATTGTTGGAGGTGTAGTAGGAAGAGGGGTCATGGACACATGTTCTGGGATTGCAAAAGATTAGACAACTTTAAGATAGAATTAGAAGAATTTTTGAGAAATAAAGGGATGGATTGAGGAATGTTAGTGAAGGAGGCATTCCTATTATGATATAGGCACGGGACTCCAAAAAGTCCAAAAGAAAAAAAATCAGCTTAATAATGAGCATGAGGTTTGTTTGTCTTTCGGCTTTTCCCGGTTAGGGCCACAGCGGAACTCCAGTCCGCTAATGATTGGCAGTAGATTTTCACGGATGCCAAGGTGCCAGCTCGACGTTCAACCTTCAACGAAGGCACGCCCATTTACGCATGTCTTTCGAATGCCCACCCAACCGCGGGAGGACATGCAGACCCCACACAGATGGCACTCCCCGCACTCCAGCCGAGAATCGAACGGGAGGACCTCTTGCTGTGAGGCAACAGCGTTACTGCTGCACCACCGCAGATGTTATAATGAGTATGGGGTAAAAGGGATATAAAAAAAATATCAGAAAGAAGAGGAACCAAGATGTTGGAAATGAGAGAAATGATGGAAAGGACATTGAAAGAAAAAGAGAAGGAAATACATGGGAAAAAAGGAAAGTTCAGGAAGAGATAGGAAGAGCGGCTGGGGAGAATGAATGCCAGTGAATGGAGACAGCATAATTAACAGTCTGCCATAACTGGAATAAGGAGGAGAGGAGAGGTACAACTATTTAAACAGTTTAATGAAAATGCTTGAATTATAGATGGGCAGGAATATCTAAGATGATTAAATTATAACACCACAGAGAAAATAAAGTGGGTGCATTAAGACAACTGGGAGGGTGGCCTAATGGTTAAGGTGTTTGCCTTACAAACACAAGGTGCAGGGTTTGAGTCTCACACAGGATAATTGGCTAGGCTTAAAATGGCTCGCAAGGGCAGTTAGCTTAGTACTAATCTATGAACCTATGAACTATGGAATTGAAGACAATGGTACTTAAGATAGGAAGGGGATATGAAGAACACTAAAGGGAAAAAGAATGGAAAATGAGAACAATATTAAAAAAAGAATAAGAGAAGAGAGGGAACAGAGTGGTATAGATAGCAAGACAATTGTGTAATAAGCTGATGAAATGGTAATATTCTACATAAACAAATTAGAGGAGAATAATTAAGAAACTGCCAGATAAAAGTAGAGGCAGAAAAGCATCAGGAATGGTGGAAATGTTGCATGCTAAAGAAATATTAAAAAAGAATAATGTGTTCTCAGGAAATGTAAGCCTTTGTTATAAGCAACACTGTTTGTATTAAAGGAGGGTGGTTTGTAGTGGTTGAACATGGAGTCAAATGCAGTATTATACTGCACACACTTGAAGAACTGCACAGTTTCTTTGAACATGTTGAGCTGTGTTATAAAAAAAGGGGGATAAATAAGTCATGAAAAATTAGATAGATGAAAATGCCTGCATTGACATTTTTATACTCCAGACAGGTTAGAGAAAGTGTTTGCAAATACTGATGGCAGATGCTGGAGATGGTTCAAAGACAGGAGGGGCAACAAGTCTTCTGCTAGTTTGATGAAACTTCAGCAAAAAAATTTGATTAACTATTTCAGATGTGAGAAATCAGACCCGATAGGGAAATGATGTTAGTAGGTTGGAACAAAAAAATGGAAAAGGTTTAAAGTGCCAGCTCATTAATCTCCTTACTAAGTCTAGCAGCAAAAAAAGTCATCACCAGAAAATGGAAAACATGGAATAAACATGGATGTTATGTACGTGCTATTAACACTTGATCCTTTTAATCCAAGTCTGTCTGAAAAGACGTCTGGGTGCAGAGCTGGTCCTTGGATCCTATACAACCATTTGCTAGTGCTCAAGTGCTTCAAACACCTTTTCCATCATCCATAGAGAACCTACTCTTCAGATCAGGTTTGCTGCGTAGAAACCATATCTATTAGGACAACAGCAATAACCTACTGAGGATGAAGGTTATATGATGATTTGAAAGAGTGAAGGAAGAAGAGATGTCACATTGGACGGAACTGGATGAAAAGGGCAGTCCTATGGTAAGTATATAACTACTGGATCCTATTTCATGAGTATGACTGTTGGGACAGAATCCCAAGCTACTTTTAGACTTGGGTGGAATCATGATAGAATATATCTAAGAACCAAAGTCATAAATGTTGCTCTGAAAAAAATGTCCAGTTTGTAATGCTTAGAAAAGTGTGCACTATGGATGACATGGCTGCCATCCAAAGATCATCAATGGAGGTAGTCTTTAAAAGGGCCACAGAAGAAACCAATCAATCTTGTAAAATGGGCCTTTGGTTTTCAACTCAAGAGTCTTGTACTAGAAAGATAAACAAATGGAATGCAATTTGAGTATTCTTAGTAAGTTTACATCCCAATCTGTCTAGAGCAAATAACATGAACAATTGGATGTCCTTTCTGAATGACTTAGTTCTGTGCAAATAAAATCACAGTTGGTTGAGGACATTTAAGGTGTGTGTGAGAGATTCTTCTTTACTGAAGTAATTTGAAAATAGCACAGACAGGTTTAGGGATTATTTTTTTTCTCAGAAACCACATTAAGAATAAAGGAAGAACTGGTTCTTAAAGTAACTCTATCTTATTGGAAGTTCAGATAAAGTGGAGAGATGAGCAAGGCATGCAGTTCCGATATTCTTTTAGGTGAAGCAACAGTTGCAGGAAATACTGTTTTCCAAGACAAATACTTCATGCAGAAGAAACTTGTTCAAATGGAACTTTGGTTAGGGATTCCAAAACCAAACTGAAATCCCAGGGAGAGGTGGGGTCTTAATGGGAGAATGAAGGAGAAAAAAATAGCTTATGAGAAGTTATCATAATGTTTGAAAACAAGGATGGTAGCTGAAAATAGCTGCCAAATGAACTTTAATGCAGAATAGCTGGAGTGGAGTGTGAATCTGATGGAGAAGGCAGGAAGTCCAGATTTCTACTATGGACAGAGAATATGGGTCAAAACCATGGCTAAATGCTGGAAGACTACAGCATCCTTGGATGACTATTCTGGAGGATGAACTGAAGCAAAGTACCATCTGCACTTACTGTTTATGGGTTTACGGGACAGGTGAGCAAACTGTGGCAAAGCAGACTCTACTGACTGAATATTTCTTGAACTACTGCCTGATTCAGTGACCACCAGTGAAGTCAAAGGATAGGCCTGCTGAATTTGTTAATTAGACAACTGAATTTTCCTGGAATGTGCAATGCTACCAGAAGATGACTAGAACCTACAGCCCACTGCATCACTCTCATGGCCTCTTGGAAAAGGGGATAATACTTGGTTCCCATCTTTTTTTACAGATGTACATTACCAATAACATATCTGATTGTACCACTACCACTCCTAGTGGTAAGAGATCCTGAAACACTAACAGGATCACACTCATCTCCACAATACTGATGTAAATATCGCTCTCTGTCTGGATCCAATGACCACAGATCATTTTCCTCTAGAAATTCTACCCGGGGTGGGGTGCATCCATGGTCACAGTTGCAGCTGGATAAGAGAGCAGAGATGTTTTTCCCAAAAGTTCAAGTAAGTTTTGCAAATCTGGGTTATCTGAAATATGACTGATGGAAGATGTGTTGTGCCCACTACATGGAAAGCATCCACTGGAGGATTCTCATGTGGCATCTAGCTGAGAGGAGCATGTGACTGCTGCTGCCATCAATTATAGAGCTTTTAAAACCTGAAAAGCTGATGGATTTTTTGATAGTGATGATGTCTGCATGCTGTCTTACAAAGAAACAGCAAACGTTCCTTCATGAGGAATACATGGTAAGAGGTAGTGTCGAGGTAGCTTCCAATGAAGAAAAATGTGCTCAGGAGATTGAAGGTGTGACTTTTAACTGAAAGAAATACCCAAGGATAAGAAGAGCTTGAAAAAGTAATTTATGGCATTAGGGAACCAATCGTCGAGGTATGGAAAGACATGCATCCTGCTTGAGTTGCAGGTGGGCTGCAAACAGTGCCATGCATTTGATAAACACCTGGGGGCAGTGGTGAGACTGAAGGGCAGGATTCTGAGTTGAAAGTGACTGGATCCTATTCAAATGTGGAAAAACTTATTGGACTTTTTTGCAATTTTTATATGGAGATAGAAATCCTGGAGGTCTATCGAGCACATCATTCAAAAAACTATGCACCATTTAAAATTAGTCCAACAAGGCAGCCGAGGTTGGATAAAAGTTAATTAAAAGGTTTACAACACAGTGAATGAGCACTTTCATCCCATAAAAAAGAGAGACTGCATCTGATCTGATGAAATCTTTCTTTTATGGGATGAAAGCGTTCATTCACTGTGTTGTAAACCTTTTATTAAACTTTTATCCAACCTCGACATTTTTGTTGGACTACTTTTAACTGGTTTGCAGTTTTTTGGTATTGGTTCTTGTTATATCCAGTCATTCACCTTGAGACACTGATAAGCTAATGACATTGTGACCACACTTAACGGAGTCTTTTTTTACAAAGAGGTTCAGGCCACTGAGATCTAGAACTGGCCTAAAGTCCTAGTTTTTCTTCGGAAACAAAAACAATCATTATTAGATTCCTGGCCTTCTCCTGTCTGGTGGGACTTCTTGGATGTCCCTCTTTTGAATGAAGGAGGAAACCTCCTGTAGAGTCTCTACCTTTTGCTGTGGTGGAACACTGAGTAACTGCAGCTTCTGTGGACACGGTCTCTGGAATAAGAATATGGAATACTCTCTAGATATATCTTGGCCCTATTTATCATTCATAATGGTCATGGAAGGTGCCAAGACAATCACCTCCAACTGCTTCTGGAGATAGACAATGAGATAAGCTTTTATGGATGATGCTTCAGCCTGATTTTGTGGACCTCTTCAACCCTGTGGTTGACATCCACCGAAGGGGCCAACTATGCCACAGCTGCCCTTATCCGAGAAGGAATCAAATGGCTTATGCTAGGATGTTTTAAATCATACAGATTTGGAACCCTTTTGATTCCTGTTGAAAGGTAATTGAATGTTCTCAAATATGACTCTCAGTACACGTTTCCCATCCAGCTCACACCTCGTTAACATATCCTTAACTGCTAGACCAAAAAAAAGAGGATCCATCAAAGGAATACTGGTAAATGATTCCTTGAAATTGTCTGCCAAATCACAGAGACAGACACACGATGATTAATAGTCAAGATAATGCCTGCTGCCCTTACTGCTCCATTGGCTGCATTATGGTATAGTCGTATATAAAGGTTAGAAATATTAAACATGGTTTTCAAGGTGGTCTGTAACTATTTAGTAGACTCCTGTGTTAAAGGCCATTCCAAAAAGTAACCACAGCTTGTTTCACTAAGTCCCTGTGGAACTGGTTTATCTGCAAGTAGTTTAACACCCTTAATTTAAAGGTGCCCAACAAGTAAGCACACTAAGCAATCCTGCCCATTGCCCTAGACACTTTGCTATAGGGATGGACAGATAACTCATCAGTGAGCTCCTTTTTAGTACCTCTGCAATTAGTATTGAATCCAGCACAGGTCCTTTTGAACAAAAAGAAGTTATGTACTCACCATAACGTTCCATCTGAGTAGGTACTTCATTTGTCTGCAACCTGTGGGTATTGGATCTGACCTCGGATCCGAGCCGGCAGCTTTCTAAGCTCCAAGATCCGAGCTCCTAGCTCCTCCCCCTACCCATAATCCCCTGCTACCAACCATATTACCTCAGATAATTTTTTTTGCCTCACCAACCTGGTAACACAAAAATCAACTATAAAGGTGATCAGAAAATCCCAAAAGGTTCGGGGGATGGCAGGGGGGGGGGGGGTCAGTTGCAGACAAATGAAGTACCTACTCAGATGGAATGTTATGGTGAGTACATAACTTCTTTATCTGAAGTAGTTACTTCATTTGCTCTGCAACCTGTGGGACAGAGTCCCCAGCTACCCTATAAGAACCTGGGTGGTCCTTACGGAAGGATATTCCGAAGCACCGCGGAGCCAAAAGAAGCCCTACTCCTCAAAATCACATCTAGTTTATAATGAGAAATGAACGTATGAGAAGATGACCAAGTAGCTGCTGAACATATGTCGTCCACTGGAACCCTAGACCAAAAGGCTGTTAAGGTGGCTACAGATCTTGTAGAATGAGCACGGATACCAACCGCACCTGGCTTGCCAGACGATATGTACCCCTGAATAATACACTGACAGATCCAATTTGCTATAGTCACTTTGGAAATGGCTTTGCCCATGGCTGATTTTGCATAAAAGACAAACAACTGGTCCGATTTGCAAAACTCTCTAGTCCTATGCAAGTAGAAACGCAGCTGTCTGTGTACATCCAATTTGTGCAATGTGTATTCTCCCTTGTTCTGAAATTTTGGAAAAAACACTGGTAGATTTATCGATTGATTTATATTTGCTTCTGAAGCAACCTTAGGCAAGAAAGATGGGTTAGTCCTGAGGGACACACTATCTTTGTGAAAGATAAGGTAAGGAGGTTTCATACACAAGGCTTGCAGTTCTGAAACCCTTTTGGCCGAAGTAATAGCCACTAAGAAGGCCGTTTTCCATGACAAGAACTTCAATGGAACTGAGGCCGCAGGTTCGAAAGGTGGACTCGTCAAGGCTTGCAAGACTAGAGTGAGATCCAATGGGGGAACCACAGACTTTATCGGTGGATTTAAAAGAAAGATGCCTCGTAAGAGGGTTTTGCACAACTTTGTAGATGCTAAGGAACCTATGCCGTCCCCCACATGAAAGTGGGAGATGGCCGCTAATTGCACCTTAACCATAGAAGCACTTGCTCCCTGCCGAAAAATCAACGAGAGGAAGTCCAGAATGGTTGGAATAGGGACAGTAAATGGGTCCAAGCCCTTGTCTTTGGCCCAAATGGAAAAACATTTCCATTTACTGTTGTAAAGTTTTCTGTTAGATGGCTTATGAGCCGCAACCAGAATGGCCTTAACGGGAGATGAGATACTGGGAGTCCTAGCCATTATTGGAACTGGATCAGCCAAGCTGCAAGCTTGAGGTTGACCAGGTTCGGGGTTGGGCAACCCACGGGATGCGCGATCAGGTCTGGGATCCAGAATCCACGGAGGAGCCACACTGCGAGACCGCAGAAAAAGGTACCAGATCTGTCGAGGCCAGAATGGGGCTATGAGGATAACTCTGCTCCCCAACCGACAGGCTTTCTGAATGAATTTCATCATAAGTGGAAGGGGGGGGATAAGCATAAAGGTGCCCGAGAGGCCAAGCATGGACTAGAGCGCTGGGGGGGAATTATTGCAAAGTACTCACTGCATTTTGTGTTTAAAGGAGAAGCAAAAAGATCGCAGCGAGGCCCACCCCATTTGTGGAAGATCTGCTTCGCAACAGATTGATTCAGAGACCACTCGTACAGAGTGAGAAGCACCCAATTTAGCTTGTCCACTAATATGTTGGACCATCCCGGGATGTGCGTTGCTACCAGAAAGCGGTTGGTGGAGATCGCCCATTCCCAAACTCTCATGGCTTCTCGACACAGGGGATAGGATCTGGTTCCTCCCTGTTTGTTTATATACCAGACTACAGACATGTTGTCTGTCTGGATCGCAATAGTCCCCAGGGGAAGAAGGTTGTGGAAAGCTTGCAACGCCAAAAGCACCGCCCTCATCTCTAGGACATTGATATGCAATGCGGTCTCTAGGGAAGTCCACGTGCCTTGAACAGATCTGCTTGAACAATGCCCCCCCCCCACCCATGGCGACAAGCGTCTGTGGTCAACGTGGCTTCGACTGGGGGAATCACAAAAGGCCTCCCTTCTCTGAGTTACCGTGCATGCAACCACCAAAGAAGGGAGTCCTTGCAAACTCTGCTCAGCGGTATCGGCATGTTCAATGGGTGGAACGAGAGGGACCATTGGACTTGAAGGGTCCATTGTAATATTCGCATTCGCAGACGGGCATGGAGGGAAAGACCTATCGCTGCTGACATAGACCCCAGTGCCCTCAGGACTAACTCCGCTGGAGGAGTAGGACTCCGGAGAAGGGCTAACACCTGATACGACAAGCTGTTCAGTCTGACTGACGTTAGAGTAGCTCGGGAGATTAGAGTATCCAACCTGGCCCCTATGAATTCCAGGGCTTGAGTGGGGCACAGGCAGGACTTCTGCCGGTTCACTGAAATGCCTAGGTTGTGGGCTAGAGTCAGTGCGTAATCTCTCGCCACAGAGAGCTGATGCCTGTTGGTCGCGGTAAGGAGCCAGTCGTCTAGGTACGGGAAGACCCGAATGCCCTGAAGCCTCAGGTGGGCTGTAACCACCGCCATGACCTTGGTGAACACTATGGGGGCTGAGGTGAGGCCGAATTGAAGAACCCTGAATTGATAATGACTGGCTCCGAGCTGGAAGCGGAGAAACCTCCTGGATCATCTGTCCATCAAGACGACCTCGAGGGAGACCTATCCTCCTCCGGCGAGAAGCTAGGCGAACGGAGCCGAGAGGAGGAGGAGGATCCAGAGACCCTCGAAGGAGACTTACCTGCTTTAGCTGGGGGAGTAGAGGGGTGAGATTCAGCCCGCCTTTTATGGGATCTATGTCCCTCCTTATCCTTGTGCCTCTTCTCCTTAGCAGAAGACGCACTAGTTTCCTCAGAGCTCAAACCCGAAGAGGGAGGTTGAGTCCCGGGTTGAGCTAAGGGAACAGAGGGCGCCGGGGCCGCCGAGGCAGCCAGAGCCCGAACGGGAGAGGAAGAAGAAGCTGACTCCTGGAGGAGCTTTCCCGCCAGGATCAGCTTGTTTTTCCTATCCCGAAGTGCCCGGGGGTTAACGGCCGCACAGATCTGGCAGACCTCTGAAAGATGGGCTGCCCCCAGGCACAAAACGCACTGAGTGTGGCCATCAGCTGGGGAAAGCTTGTGGCCACACTCAGTACATTTAGAAAAAATGGCCTTAGGCCCTTCCGACATCTTAGCACTCACACACACACCCAAACGCTAAGGGGGGGGGGGACTGACTAAAGAAAAGCTAATTAACTGCACCAAAAAAAATTAAACTAGCACAAAAAGGGATAGAAAAAAGGGCTAATACCACACACACAAGATTTTAAATTCTAGAAGAGGTTATAAATCACGAACAATCTCACCCAGCCAGGAGCTCTTCAAAAGGAAAGCTTCTTCAGTCGCGGCAAAAAATAATCTAAGGTAATATGGTTGGTAGCAGGGGATTATGGGTAGGGGGAGGGGCTAGGAGCTTGGATCTTGGAAAGCTGCCGGCTCGGATCCGAGGTCGGATCAGATACCCACAGGTTGCAGAGCAAATGAAGTAACTACTTCAGATTATTGCCTATCCTTAAGTGGGAGCAGACCTCTCAGCTGTCCCTGATCTTCAGGGACATCCCTGATTTAGACTCCGATTGCATGACTATCCCTCTTAAAACTGGTGACTGCTGAAGAAAAGCTGAAGTGCCCTTAATAAATAATGATAGTAATTCAGATTTATAGACATTTTACTAAAGAAAATCTACATTAATCCACATTCTCTTATTCTGCAAATGTTTCAAACTAATAGTACAAATATTTAACAAAAGTCCCTGATTATTTGAGGATTTGTCCCTGATTCTGTTGAGATTCATCTCTGATTGGTTGAGAGCTATGGGTGGGAGTAAAATCTTAACTGATTTCCAAGGGATTTCCTCTGACATATATGGCTCCTATCATGCTCTCCTGGGGACTAAATCTATAAGCTAGTCAGCAGGATGTACCACCCAATAAGTAGAAGGGGTACAGTGGCATGCCTCAAGGAAAGCTTTCTGATCCAGAGAAGGTGATTCAGATTGGTCAAGAGCCCCTCTGCTTCACTCATTCAAGAACTTCAACAAAAGTGATATCTTACAGTGGGGATCAGGGGGGCCCCCTCTTCTTCATCCAAGTCAGTATCTGATGTTAAGTCTACATATTTCCTCTTACATGCTCTTCCCCTCTCTATCTGTAGGCATCTCTGGCTGTCACAGTTCAGAATCCACATCATCTGTATATATCCAAGGGATATGGACTCTGCTCTGTCCCAGACAACCTTAATGAATGGGCATAAGAACCAATGAAGGGACACCTGGAGGGGAGTTAGAAGCAGTGACAATGGAATTTCTGGTGTTGGCCTTGGAAGGGGAAAAGGCAATCAACCTCTCCACGGCATCGAATGTAGAACCAGACTAAGTCCATACAAGAGGTCCCCTTCCTCATTACCGATTCCTTCTCTGCTGAGGCGCAGGTGGGTAGAACCTAAAACTGGAGTACTAACAAAGATAACTCAGACTGCTTTGATGCCGAGACTGAGGGTCTGAATGCCATTGATAATTCTGACACCTAAAACAGCTATAAGCGAGTCAAAGCCAATGATGGTGCCAAGAAGCTGATTTTGACCATCTGAGTCAATGATACACTTGACACCAAAGGGGTTAGAGTCAGGTAAATCAGTTGAAAGACAATCAGCACCAAAACTGGAACCGTTGTCAGTGCGAACAAAACATGGTCCAGGTGGAAGGCCATTTCCTAAGCCACCAGTGGGGAAACTGGCAGAGAGGAAAAAGGTGATAGCTGTGAGGGATGGGAGCCAACTCAGTCCAATCCATGCTGGATCCCGAGTGGGATGGGATGGGAGCCAACTCAGTCTAATCCATGCTGGATCCAGAGTGGGATGGGATGAGGCCCACCTCCATCTATTTCATTAAAAAGGCCCTCTCATCATAGGTTCCCAATCCACTTCTGTGGTACTATGACTATCTGAAGGATTTTACTGAGGCTGCAAAAGGAGGTCTAGAAGACGGGTAATAGGTCAACACCATCTCAGATAAATATCTACTCAGACGTAACAAGGGATTCATCCCTGAGCACAATGGCCTTAAGTTGGTGAGACTTAAGTTTTGTTTCTGTGAAAGATTTGTGTCTTAAAACAATGGAAGAAGCTTGATCCTCATTCCTCCATTTTCTCTTCTCCTTATCCAAGTCTTTTTCCTTTCTCTTCTATGTTTCAGACTAATCTAGAGGGAGAAGACTCAATGTTTAGATTTGAACCTGCTCTCTGCTGGATACCAGTGACCAAAAACCTTACATACACAGCTTTCTCTATTCAGATGCTCAGGGCTTAAGTAAACACACATATCTTAAGGGCATCTTGTGGGGGGAAAGATGTGTGTTGTCCATAATGCTAAGACAATAATACTATAAAAATGCCAAGACACAACTAACAGTTACCAACCAACAAGAAAACAGTATATGCAGATGTGGCTTTGGGTTGCAGGTTGTGATAATGGTCAAGGTGTTTACCTCACAGGCAAAAGGTGCAGGATTTGATACCCACCAAAAATAAATTGCCCACAAAGACAACTAGCCTAGTATTTGCCTGTGAGCTATCCAATAATTGGTTTATGGGTTGGAGGTTGGTATAATGGCGAAGATGCTTGACTCACAGACACAAGGTACTGTGTTTGATTCTCACCCTTTGGAGGGAAACTGGATAGTCTTAGAATGGCCCCTTAAGGCAGATAGCCAAGTAATTAACTACAAACCTATGAAATCAAGAATCTAAGGAAAAAGGAAAATATGGCGTCTAGCTTAATGGTCAATATGTTTACAGACTTGTGCAGTGGCACTTGCATAAATACTGAGTTCTGTAGCTGGTGTACCTAGTTAGGATGGGGTTCTAATCTCAATGCAAACAACGTACGTGTGTTGGTGTGTGTGTCTAGTCAGAAGAGTGCAAATATATATCCTTCAGTCATCAGTACAATCCAATGAAGTATCAATATTTTCCTGTTCTCTGGAACAGGCTCCCCATCCATGTGAAACAGAGTTCCTCCCTAATCCATTTCAAGTACAACTGGATAGGGAACACGGAATTCATCCCTAGTTTGGCATCTATGTCTCTGATGGAAACAAGAAGCCTGTAAATGATTCATCTCCAAGGCCCCTGTTTGTAAATGTTTGATGTCTCAGGCCCCTGCCTACACTTATCAAGGGTACCAAAACTTGTCAAAGATTTGGGATGCATGGCTAGGCTTAAAAAGGCCCTTGTGGTCATTAGCCCAGTAAACACACCTATGAACAAACAAAGGTAAAATTTTTTCCTCACCCACCCCAATTATTATTATTTTAAACTAGCCAAGTTGAAAAGTAAATGCCAGACAGCTGACACGGCACTGATAATTTGTGCACAAAGTAATCAAATAAAAAGGATGGACAGAAAGCACACTAAATATGACAAGGGCAGCTAACTAGTGGACCATAAATCCAAGCTAAAAAACTAGCCATAAAAGCTCCCTAAAGAAGTAAACAGAGTACTTAGCTTTGATAACTGAAGAGACCCTTTTACTGCTGATGCAAATGAGGTCTGAATGACTTGTTTGATAAAAACTAAAGACAATGGGAAAGTACGCAAGTGTTGAAGGCACTAGCACCTGGGCATATCAAATATGAGGAGTGTCTCCATGTCTAACTGTCAGATCAGAGGGACTGATGAAACAAAATCCATAGTTAAGGTTACATTATGAGAGATATTATAATTGAGAGAAAAGTGAATGCTATGACAAATTAGCAGAAAATAGGGATCACAAGATAGTAAGTTCAAATTAAAAGGAAGATACAGAGAAAATTTTTCTGAGTGATGTAACAAACATATCCTGGCAGAAGTAATCAAGACCAAAATACATTTGTGTAATTCATACACAAAGTGATGACATAAAAGTTTAATCTGAGTTTCTTTTTTTTTTCTCTTTTCTTTATGTTTTGATTGGCAGAAGCGTATTTGTTTATAAGTAAAAAGTATTATACAATGACTGGCCATTAATATTAAAAAACGAGCACGCTGATTGGCCAGCCCAACCAGCGTGCCTGTTGTAAATGACCATACCAACGGGAAAAGGTCCGGTCGCCCGGACTTTTTCCCATTAGTAAGTCTCGTAATTTTATTAGTTTTCTTTTTTTCTTTTTTTTTTTTTTTAAAACTAAAAAAAAGAAAAGTACAGTTTTGTACCTACCATAAATGTAGATGTTCGAAGATCCACATTGCTGCAGTCCTTACACTTGGGTAGTCCGCTGTCCTCGGTCGGCCCGAATATCAAAGTATAAGGCTGACGTCGGTCAAGGCGCATTAGACTGACATCAGGGCGTCAGGGTACAAATGCGCATGACCGACGTCATATCCTCAGTCTTTTCTTGCCCCAGATGTCAGAAGACCCTAAAAAGAAAGGTCAAAACCAAAAGACAGCAAACAACCAACCAACCACCCTTGCACTAATAATATGTACAATATATACAATATACACAATATTTACAACCCAACCCACACAACCGCCTCTAACTACAGAGGGAAGGAGGGAGGGTATTGGACTGCAGCAATGTGGATCTTGAACATCTACATTTATGGTAGGTACAAAACTGTACTATGTTCTTCATCTCACATTGCTGCAGTCCTTACACTTGGGTAGAATCCCAAAGCAGAGGTAAGGGAGGATGGCAAAACTATAAAGAAGCAGGAGCTGCCAAAATGCCCTGTAAAATAGCAGTGGCAAAACCAGCTCTAGATTTAGAGTAAAGTGGAAGGTGATAATGCTTAGAGAAAGTATGCACTGAACTCCAAGTAGCTGCCTCCAAAATATCTTTAGTTGCCACCCCTTAAAAAGCTGTCGAAGTGGCAGTAGCCCTAGTGGAATGAGGCCTAATCCCAGCTGGAATCTCCTTACCATGATGGGAATAACAGAAAGCAATGCAAAACCCAATCCACTTAGAAATAGTTTGTTTTGACACAGGCTTGCCCTGAGAACAAAAAGCAAAAGAAACAAATAACTGCTGACACTGCCTGAACCCTTTAGTTCTGCTCAAATAATATCGCAACTGCCTGTGTACATCTAAAGTGTGCAAAATCTTTTCCCCTTTATTTTGGGGATTTGCATAAAAAGTAGGCAAATGAATAGTTTGGTTTAAAGCCACACTAGAAACCACTTTAGGCATAAAGGAAGGATTAGTACGCAAAGATACCCTATCCTTATGGAAAATTAAGAAAGGCTCAACCGCCATAAGGGCCTGCAATTCAGAAACCCTTCTTGCAGAGGTAATGGCCAACAAAAAAGCAGTCTTCCATGATAAATATTTCAACTCGGTAGTAGCTGCAGGCTCAAAAGGTTGTAGAGTGAGTTTCTCCAACACAAAATTGAGATCCCAAGCAGGAGTAGGAGCTCTACGTGGGGTCTTATATTCTTTGCCCCTCTAAGAAATTGCTTGAACAAAGGATGAGAAAACAATGGTGGGTCACAGTCATAGTGAGCGAAATTGCTGCAGCATGAACCTTAATAGAAGAGAAGGACAAACCTTTGTCCAGTAACTCAGTAAGATATTGAAGAGCCACACTTAAATTAGGCTCAGAAACATCAAAATCCTTTGCTGCACTCCAAAATAAAAATCTCTTCCATTTATCTGCGTACACTTTCCTTGTACTAGGCCTTCTAGCTTCCAAAATAACATTCAAAACTTGCTGTGGAAGTTGAGACCCTCTATGGTTCAAAACAGAATATGCCAGGCTGTTAGGTGAAGAGAGTGAAGCTTGACATTGAGTAAATGACTGTTCTCCTGAGACAACAGGTGTGGAATCAAGGCAAAGGCCATGGAGGCTCCGTACCAGACTTCTCAGTAATGGGTACCAGTGCTGTCGAGGCCAATCTGGAGCTATTAAAATCATCTTTGGCTTGTCCTGTCTGACCTTTAGGAGTACCTTTGGGAGGAGAGGCAGAGGTGGAAAGGCATACACATGAAGATTGCTCCAATTGAAAGAAAGAGCATCCACTTTCCAAGCTGTGGGATGAAACCTTTTTGTGCAAAACTTTGGCAGCTGGTGGTTTAGTGGAGAAGCAAACAGATCTATGTCTGGAGTTCCCCATGACACTGTCAATTTCTGAAATACATGAGGATCCAATTTCCACTCGTGGAGATCCATAATTGCCTGCTCAACACATCTGCTAAGGAGTTCTGTGCTCCGGCAGAAACCTTGCCTGAAGATTTAGCTGTAAACTGAGAGCAGTCTCCCACAAAATCATTGCTTGCCTGCATAGAGGATAAGAATGTGTTCCCCTTGCTTGTTGATGTACCACATGACAGTTGTGTTGTCTGTTAGAATCAACACCTGCCCTGGAAGAAGTAAATCCTTGAAAGCTATTAATGCAAACTGGACTGCTAACATCTCCTTCAAGTTGATATGTAGATGTTGTAGTCTGGCAGGCCACGTGTCTTGTATCCACTTTCCATTTAGATGAGCTCCCCAAGCTTTGTCTGAGGCATCTGTCGTTAGAATCTGACTCGCCTCTGGCCGGGTCACAGAGAGTCCCTTGTTTAGGTGACATTCCTGAGCCCACCACAAAAATTCCTTTTGAATGCAAGGTATTATCTGAATGACAGTGTCCAGATCCTGGCAGTGCTGTGTCCATACATTTTTGAGATACCATTGTAGCTTCCTCATATGCAGTTTGGCATTGGGAAGCACCAGAATACAAGATGCCATGAACCCCAAGGCTTGAAGGACTGTCCTTGCAGTCAGCCTGGACAGATGAGACAATTGATGAAATTAAAGGGAAAGATTCTTTTGTTTGTCCGGGGTCAAAAAGGCCATCTGGGATGCTGTATTCAGTCTTACACCCAGAAAGCACATGTCCTGAGAGGGTACTAGACTGGACTTTATTTCGTTCACAGAATACCCCAGGCATCTTAGCACTGCTATCACATATTGCAAATGATGAAGAAGCTTGTCCCTTCCTTGAGCCAGAATCAGGCAATCGTCCAAATAAGGATAGATCTGTATTCCTTTTAGCCTGAAGAAAGCTATCACTGGAGCCAGAACTTTCGTGAACACTCTGGGCGCAGTAGATAAGCCAAAGGGCAATGCAGAGAACTGATAATGAGAAGTCCCAGCCCGAAAACGCAGATACTTCCTGCAACTCAGTCTGATAGGAACATGAAGGTAAGCCTCCTTGAGATCCAAAGTTACCATCCAATGATCTTTGCCCAGCAGAGGTAAAAGCTGTTGTAACGTCAACATTTTGAACTTGGGAATGTCCAGATAAGTGTTGAGGATAGATAAATCCAAAATTGGTCTCCACGTGTTCCCCTTCTTTGGTACTAGGAACAGGCGAGAATAAAATCCTAGGCCCACTTCTGGCATAGGGACCGGCTGTATGGCCCCTATTTGAAGTAGCAGAGAAATTTGTTTGTGAGCCTCTATTCTTTGCTGAGGAGGAACGTCTGGCATGCCTTTGAAAGGAGGCAAGGTATGGAAATAAAACCTGTAACCTTGGTGTATGATATCCAATACCCATCTGTCTTGGGTAATTAAACTCCAATTTTCCTTGAAAAGTGCCAACCTTCCTCCCAAAGGTGCTGCCAGACGAGAAGGCTCTGGCAGCTGAAAAGGTAGGTCATTGGGTCTGTTTACGAAAGGACTGACCCCTGCCCTCACCAAGACTGTGCAGGTGAACTACCTGTTCTAGGCCTGAAAGAGCCCTGAGCTCTGCCCCTACCACGCCTAGATCTACCCCTAGACTGGGAATCATAAGAAGGATACGCCCACCCCTTGGTAGGCCAATTCCTACTAAACTTCAGAGGCTGAACCTGCAAAAAATCTTTAACAGTCTGCATAGACTTAGCCTTGTCTTCCATTTTCTTTAAGACTGCCTCAACAGGTGAACCAAACAACACATCAGACTGTAAAGGAGCATCTAAAATCCTTGTCTTAACATGGTTAGATAAATTCTGATCCCTCAGCCAGGCGTGCCTGCGAAGAACTGACCCAGTGGCAGCCACCCTAGACGAGGCCTGTACAGCATCAAAACCACATTGCAAAGAATGCTTACCCACCTGTTCAGAAACATGTACCAAATCTTGTAACTCTTTACACTCAATACCTTCCGCCAGAGCATCTACCTTAGACTTCAATTGAGAAAGTAGATAGTTTTGGTATTTCAACATGTGAAACTGGCAATTCAAAGCCCTCATAGCTAGGGTGGAAGAAGTATAGACTTTCTTTCCCCATCTATCCAAAGCCCTGGCCTCTTTATCTGGAGGAACTGGATTTTTAACAACAGAAGCCTTAACACCCTTAGGCCCCTGACTAACAGTTTCTGGGTCCGCCCTAGGACTCTTAAAAAGATATTTATGAGCTTCAGGCACCCTGTAATACCTATCCGGTTTAACAGGAGCAGGAGGCAAAGAATCAGGATTAAGAGCAGCCTCTGCAAACACATCTTCCACAACATCCAGAACAGGAGGTATAGCCAAAGGCCTATGCTGGGGTAAAAACAAAAATTCCCTAAGCCTTTTCCTGGAATCAGAGAAGTCCTGACCTTCCCACTTAAAATGCTCCCTCATGGAATGAAGAGTCTCTGAAAAAGAAAAATCCTCAGGAGGAGAAGCAGAAGGAGTAGAATCATCCACATCAGAATCAGAATAAGGAGAATACTCCTGCAAGTCTTCAGCCAAGACTCTGAAACATCCAAGCCTGCTCAAAACTCCCCAACTCAGGTTCCACCCTAGGTCTCTTATCAGGAGGGGCAAAGAACCTCTAATCAAAGTAATCAAATCTTCTGCCATTTTAAGCATATGCTTCTTGGGCACAGATCCTGAAGAACTAGGAGTGACACCAACTGAAGCTAAACCTGGCCTGCCTCTGGGAGAAGCCTTGGAAACAGAAGGAGAGGGCCTAACCACCCTAGGAAGGGAGGGAGTACATTAACCTGAGAAGCCCCTTCAGCCTGACCTGCCTCCTGAGAGGCCACATCCTGCAATAACAAAGTCTCCCCCTGGGACTCCAGAGAAACCTCCGGCGGAACCCCCGGCTCCACCGACACCTCTAAAGAACCGGCGTCCGCTACGGACGGCTCTTCTTCCCTGGGCTTAGCTGCTTTGTCCTTGAAGAAGCGGACGCCGGAGCATCCGACGGCATATTATAATTGCACCGCTTCCCGAAGACTAACCTGGCACAATCTAACCTTCTCTTAATAGTGCGCTTATTGAACCTAGCACAAAAGCGACACCCAACAACGTCGTGCTCAGGCCCTAAACAAGGAATACACAAAGTATGATAATCTCTATGCGGTATCTGTTTCCCACAAGAAATACAGTTATTCACTTTTTCTGACATCCGGTAAACCACTGAGGCAAGAAAAAACTAAAATATTCCCAACGGGTACTTAGCCAACTTTGACTCGGTCTGAAACTCCAATTGAAAAATTTCAGAACGCCGAACGGCACTTGCAACGCTGCTTCTGCATCGGACCATGCGGCAAAAAAGACTGAGGATATGACGTCGGTCATGCGCATTTGTACCCTGACGCCCTGATGTCAGTCTAATGCACCTTGACCGACGTCAGCCTTATACTTTGATATTCGGGCCGACCGAGGACAGCGGACTACCCAAGTGTAAGGACTGCAGCAATGTGAGATGAAGAACATCTGGGAGATGTAAACCAAATAAGGGAGATGGTACAGACAAAAATAAAACGATAATCAGGTCAGTTCTACAAAATTAAAGAAATGTACCTGATTATCGCTTAATTTCGGTCTGTGCCAGCTCTCCCGAAATTAATCTCCGGATTTATTTTTTTACTTTTTTCTTTCATTTTTAATTTAAAAAAAAAAAAAAAAGCAACAGAGATCTTCCATTCTCCGTTGCTTCCAAACACATGTGCAGTATATCAGAAAAAGCCCCAGGATAGTGGAAAACCGGTGAAGGGCACCATGGAGGTATTATACAAAGACATTATTTAAGAAAAATAAGTATTTTTTTTTCCTTAAATAATGTCATTGTATAATAGCAATAACACAAGTCTGGGTGTGGGCAATGTTAGATTTACCCACGGTTGTCTTTGTTTGGTCACGATGGAGAAGCCCTCATGACTAAACCACACCAACTGTGGGTAAATCTAGCACTGCCTACACCCAGACGTGGGTTACTGCTTAAATAAACTGTGCATGAGAACTGCACATTATGCAAAACAAATTTGTGACAGACAGTTGTTATACTTGAGATTAAAAAAAGAACGCAAACACATTGCTTACTATGTCTCCATTAGTCCTCCTTTTAAAAACCTTTAAGAAACTGAAAAGACAAAAAGAATGCATCTTAGGTCTAGAACTGGCATGGTACCAATTGATCAGGCATTATGATGGAGGTTTACATTTTCTTCCTAGCTGAACCAGCAGTTCACAGTACAATTCAGCATGTAACTTTCCTGTAAGATACTTGGCTATGCAAAGCACAACTGTGCAAAGAACCTACATAATATAAAAGTAAATGTTTGAGTAGCAGCATTGCTGAAGTACTCATATAGTTTAGGACATATGACGCACAAAACCAAACAACCAGTCCAACCTCCAGGACTTTTCATCCCTTCTCCTCCCTACCAGGAGGTTGTCCAGGTCAGGGGGGCAACAATGTGACCCCTAGTGCAAGAGTGATACTCACCCATACCAGCTTTAGTTCCTTCTTGTCCAACAATGCCTCCCCTTCTGAGTTCTGGACTAACTCGTACTTCAGGAGGAGATCCTGCCAAAACCGGTCTACTGGGATTCTACATTATAATAGCACAAAGAATGCACACATACTGGCTCCCCTTTAAGTAGCCAGACATAAGCTAGCAAAAGACCATATAATTAAAGTGGATATGGAAGGTATGGTGAGACAGCACCTGAATGACTAGAACAGAAATGTGGGCAGGAAACAGGTCTGCATCAGTGATCCTACTCGTACTATAATGGCAAGTTATTTAAATAATTGTGCTATGTTCATAATGTGGATCACTATTAGACTGTCCATAACCTTGGACAATTCCCAGGGCTGCTGGTTGGCTTCTCCTGACAGGCTGAAACAGGGCATACAGAATGGCAAAGGGAGATCCTGCTCTGTTTCTGGAGGTGATGTCCAATTTTTAGTGTTTAGAAATTGTGTGTATGCAGGACTATATGGATGCTGTCAGGATAACCTGGGTAGTCACCCCTCTAATAAACTACAGTCGCAGCTGTAGCCCTTGCAGTCTGTGATCTAACTTTCCTCAAGAGTTTTGCTGCAAAACAGCAAAAGGCTATGCAATGAGCCTGCCAAAATAACACAGGTCACTTTGCTCTTTTAACTGCAATGGACATAAAATGTTTACTTGTGCTTACCTTTTCCCTATACAGGCAGCATATTAGCCACCTATGCATGCAAAAGGAATCAGTTACTTTTTTACCACAGTTCTGAGAATTTGGAAAGAAGACCAGCAGCTGTACAGACTGCTTTAAGACACTTTATAGAGCACTACAGACAAGAAAGAAGTATTTATGCACAAGCTAAGTCTTTACAGACGGTCAGAAAGGGCTCTTTGCACATCAACACCTCTAGTAAGAGATTTTTCTGGCAGTTACAGCAAGTATAAGGGCGGTCTTCCATGCCACAAACCTGAGGAGGGCTTAAGCAGTTGGTTCAAACGGGACCAGGGTCAGCTTTTCCATATAGGTAAGTTCAAATGCCACACTCCCTTCCAGAACTGTTTTATCAGGTGCTGTGGCAAAGAAGATTCCAAAGGTACACATACTGGCATGGTCGAAAGATGCACCACAACTAAGGAATAAACCACCACTGACCTGTAAATTTATTACAGGTACTGTAGGATGAAGTGCATCACTACTGACAATGGGTCTTGAGTCCTCCTCTGACAACACAGGAAAACCATTTACCACTCAACATAGCAAAGCTTCCTTGTAGCAGGCTTTCCAGTCTTTTCACTTTCTTATCAAGGCGTATAAACTCTACACATTTGGAGAATGGACCCCATTCATAAGTCAGGCTAGGATTACAGTTCATGAAATTAGCATCGCTTCAATCTTTGATCTTTACCAAGAGTACTAGTTTCCAACAAAATAGTCAGCATGTCCTCTGAAAACAGGTATCCAAATAGTAATAGGGTTAAATTCATTTATGCAGTTTCTTATTGTATGGGTTTGGGGACATCAATAACCTCATTAGCTGAGTGAAAGGGTTCACATGTTGAGCCAGAGCGAATGGTTTCACCCTTGCCATGCCCTTTATGCTGGGCCAACATGGTGCTAATAGCAGCATTTTGGTCCCTTCCCCTTCTCATTCTTTATCACTCTGAAAGTAGGGGACCATGGGATAAGCATACAGACACAGTCATGTCCAGGCCTTTCTGTGTGGAACTCCAGAGAGTTCTGTGGGATGAAGTGCATAAGCCGCTATATTCAAGACATCCTACTGCAGTGTTAATTCCAATCTTTCACTGCCTGTATGTGAAGAGAGAGTTCCATTCTCTTTATTCACCATGTCCCTGTGGATTTGTCTGTTAACACCCACAGGATCTCCAGCTTTCAAACCAGCTTGATAGACCTGACAATGTGGACCACCTCCACAATCTCCTTTATAATACGTCTCAAATGCTGTGTGGGCTTGCACAGGTTGTGTTTGAGGTATCTGTCGTCAATCTGGATGAAGGGGTCCTACATGAAGGGAGATGGTACAGACAAAAATAAAACGATAATCAGGTCAGTTCTACAAAATTAAAGAAATGTACCTGATTATCGCTTAATTTCTGTCTGTCCCGGCTCTCCCGAAATTAATCTCCCGATTTATTTTTTTACTTTTTTCTTTCATTTTTAATTTAAAAAAAAAAAAAAAGGCAACAGAGATCTTCCATTCTCCGTTGCTTCCAAACACATGTGCAGTATTTCAGAAAAAGCCCCAGGATAGTGGAAAACCGGTGAAGGGCACCATGGAGGTATTATACAAAGACATTATTTAAGAAAAGTAAGTTTTTTTTTTCCCTTAAATAATGTCATTGTATAATAGCAATAACACAAGTCTAGGTGTGGGCAATGTTAGATTTACCCACGGTTGTCTTTGTTTGGTCACGATGGAGAAGCCCTCGTGACTAAACCACACCAACTGTGGGTAAATCTAGCACTGCCCACACCCAGACGTGGGTTACTGCTTAAATAAACTGTGCATGAGAAAGTACAGTTTTGTACCTACCATAAATGCAGATGTTCGAGTGCTAATACAGCTGCAGTCATAACAGATGGGTTCTCCTGCCGTCAGGCGGGTCCTTGGTCGGCCAAATTCCAAAGTCTAGGTCCAGCGTCGGCTGTCGTCGCTTTCTTTCCTGACGTCAGTGTGACAGGGGTATATAAGACACAGCCGACGCCATTTTCTTCAGTCTTTCTTGCCCCAGATGTCAGGTGCCCCCAGAAGGAAGGCAATATATATAAATATATATATATACATATATATATATATATATGTAAATGTGTGTATATATATATATATATATATATATATATATATATATATATATATATATATAATCATGCATTGCAATATAATCAAAAACCAGTAGTTGCAAGCAAATACATCATAGAAGGATAACCCAATCAAGTTGTAAGATGAGGAGTTAGCCACTAGGTCTGTACCCAGAGGGGAAGGAGGGAGGGAAACCTGGACTGCAGCTGTATTAGCACTCGAACATCTACATTTATGGTAGGTACAAAACTGTACTATGTTCATCGTGCATACAGCTGCAGTCATAACAGATGGGTAGAATCCCAAAGCTACGCACAGGGTGGTAGGCACTAGGTGGAACTGGGAGGAGCCAGAATGCCCTGCAACACAGCAGTGGCAAAGCCTGCTCTAGTTTTGGAGTATAAAGGTAGGTGGTAGTGTTTAGTGAAGGTATGCACAGAACTCCAAGTGGCTGCCTCCAAAATATCTTTGGTAGGGACTCCTCTGAGGAAGGCTGCAGAGGTAGCAGTGGCCCTTGTGGAATGGGATCTGATGCCTGCAGGTACAGATTTACCATGAAAGGAGTAACAAAACCGTATGCAGTGGCCTATCCATTTTGAAATTGTCTGTTTGGAAATTGGCTTCCCTTGAGCTCCTACAGCATAGGACACAAAGAGTTGTTCTGATTTCCTGAAAGGCTTTGTTCTGTCCAAATAGTAACGTAGCTGTCTATGGCTGTCTAAGGAATGTAGCAGCCTTTCCCCTTTGTTTTGAGGATTGGGGTAAAAGGTAGGTAAGTGTATGGCCTGATTTAAAGCCACCCTGGATACTACCTTAGGCATAAATGACGGGTTGGTTCGTAGGGAGACCTAGTCCTGATGGAAGATGAAATAGGGCTGCACAGTCATGAGGGCTTGCAGTTCCGAAACCCTACGAGCTGAGGTAATGGCCAGAAGGAAAGCTGTTTTCCAGGACAAATATTGCAAATCTGTTGAGGCAGCTGGTTCAAAGGGAGGCAAAGTTAATTTTTCTAGAATGTAATTAAGATCCCAGGCTGGTATTGGTTGTTTCCTTGGAGGTCTTATATTCTTAGCCCCTCTGAGGAACTGTCTTAAGAGTGGGTGAGAGAATAAAGGTGGGTCAGTGTTGTATTCTGCAGAAATGGCTGAGGCATGGATTTTGATGGAGGAAAATTAAAGTCCACTGTTCAACAGCTCAGCTAGATACTGTAATATCTGAGGCAAATTCAGTTTTCTAGGATCCTGGCCTTTTTTCTCATTCCAAGCGCAAAACCGTTTCCATTTTGCGGAGTAAGCCTTTCTAGTAGATGGCCTTCTGGCCTCCAAAATGACACCCTGCACCTCCTTGGAGAGTAGGGTCTGTTGTGGTGTTAAGGAATTTTCCATGCAGCCAGATTGAGTGTTTTCAGCTGACTGTGAAGAGTTTTGTAGCTGTGCTGAGTCAGTAGAAGAGGCATTAGAGGTAGGGTCCAGGGAGGAGAATGTGTTAGGCTCCTCAGGAGTGGGTACCAGTGTTGTCTTGGCCAGTCTGGAGCAATCAGTATCATCTTTGGTCTGTCTGCTCTTGCTTTCAAGAGCACCTTGGGCAGAAGAGGCAATGGTGGGAAGGCGTAAACTGTCTGTGCTGCCCAACTGAAAGAAAGGGCGTCCACTCTCCAGGCCTTTGGATGGAATGTCCTTGAGCAGAATTTTGTCAATTGATGATTCCTGTGGGAGGCAAAGAGATCTATGTCTGGCCTTCCCCACGCTTGGATTATAATTGTAAACACTTGAGGATGCAACTTCCATTCGTGCGGGTCTGTCATATTTCTGCTTAGATTGTCTGCCAGCGTGTTTTCCAACCCTGGCAGGTACTGTGCTTGAAGTTCGATTTGCCATTCCAGAGCCAAGTTCCAAAGTGACATGGCCAGCCTGCACAGGGGTATGAATGTGTTCCTCCTTGTTTGTTTATGTACCACATTACTGTGGTGTTGTCTGTTCTTATCAATAATTGCCCTGGATGCAGGAGATCCTTGAAAGCTGTAATTGCATTTATCACTGCTAGCATTTCCTTTTGATTGATGTGAAGGTGCTTTTCCTTTTGGGACCATTTGCCCTGAATGCACCTGTCTGTCATGTGTGCCCCCCAGGCGTAGTCTGAGGCGTCTGTTGTGATGACTTGATTTGCTTGAGGCTTGCAGAATGGTAGACCTGTGTTTGTTTGGCATGCTTGGGTCCACCATAGAAATTCCTTTTGCAAACATGGGATTAGTGGTATTATTGTTTCCAGACTGTGGCTGTGTTGAGACCATAGGTTTTTTAGGTACCATTGAAGTTTCCTCATATGCAACTTTGCACATGGGATTAGAAGAATGCAAGATGCCATGAAGCCCAGAGCCTGCAAGATTTTCCTTGCAGTTAGCCTGGTACAATTTGCAAGTATTTTGAAGTACTGAGTTAGTTGCCCCTGTTTTTCTGGCGTAAGATAGGCCATCTGGGTGTTTGTGTCCAAGTTGGCACCCAGGAAAATTATTTTCTGAGATGGTGTTAGCCTGGATTTGTCTTTGTTAACTGTGTATCCCAGAGAATTCAATAACCGTGTTACATAAGCCAGATGTTCCAAAAGTATGCGTTTGCTGTCCGCTTGGATCAGGCAGTCGTCCAAATAAGGGTAAATTTGTATCCCTTGAAGTCTGCAGTAGGCAATTACTGATGCCAGGCATTTCGTGAATACTCTGGGCGCAGTAGATAAGCCAAAGGGCAATGCAGAGAATTGATAGTGGATTGAAACTGCAAGAAATCTGAGGTATCTTCTGCAGCTTTGTCTGATTGGGACATGCAGGTATGCCTCCTTGAGGTCCAATGTTACCAGCCAAAACTCCTTGCCCAGCATGGGAAGAAGCTGCTGTAAGGTGAGCATCTTGAATTTTGTGCAGTAGAAATGTGTTTAGGATGGATAAGTCCAAAATGGGTCTCCAATCGGTTCCCTTCCTTGGTACCAGGAATAGTCTGGAATAAAAACCTTGACCTTGTTCGTGAGTAGGTACCTCTTGAATAGCTTTCATGTTCATGAGCTTTGAAATTTGTATTTGAGCCTCTGTCATTTGATTGTGTGGTAGGTTCGGCATGCCTCTCATTTTTGGAAGAGTGTGAAAATGAAATCTGTAGCCTCTGTTTATAATGTCCAGGATCCATTTGTCTGTTGTGATAATATGCCAATTTTTTGAAAATAATGCCAGCTTTCCTCCCAAGGGTGCTGCCAGCTGAGACTTGCTTGGCATGCAAAGGGGAAAGTCATTGGGTTTGTTTCCTGTATTGTTGTGCACTGTCTTCGCCACCTCTTGGTGCTGGAGTTTGCCATTGTCTGCCTCTATATGATCCCTGAGATTGTCCTCTGCCCCTTGTGTGCCTGTATCTACCTCTTTGGGGCTTGTCCGTGGCTGGAAAGGACCAGTTTTTTGAAGGCCAATTTCTGCTAAAACGTGGTGGTTGTACCTGTAGAAAAGCTTTGACAGTTTGCATAGATTTAGCTTTTTCTTCCATTTTCCGTAGTATCTCCTCAGCATTAGTGCCAAATAATACATCCTTTTGTAAAGGAGCATCTAGTAGTTTAGCTTTAACATGATCAGGCAAGGTTTGTTCCCTAAGCCAGGCATGTCTATGAATGACTGATCCTGTAACAGCAGCTCTACTTGAGGCCTCTAGAGCATCATAGCCACATTGTAAGGTGTTTACCCACTTGTTCTGCACTATGCATCATATCCTGCAACTCCTTCAAATCTGGTTGTTCAGGTTGTGACATTTTATTCCTTAATTGTGATAACAGAAACTGCTGATATTTAAGCATATGGAACTGACAATTTAAGGCCCTCATGGCTAGGGTGGCCGAGGTATATACCTTTTTTCCCCACCTTTCTAAGGATCTAGACTCTCTTTGGGAAGGTAATGGATTCTTAGCAGTAGAGGCCTTCATTCCCTTGGGGCCTTGAGAAATGGTTTCAGGGTCAGCATTATGGCTTTTCTAAAGAAATTGGTGTGAGTTAGGAACTCTGTAGTACCTATCAGGCTTGACTGGGGCAGGAGGCAGGGAATCCGGATTAAGGCAAGCCTCCGAGTAAACATCATCAAGTATGTCCAAGACAGGAGGAATCGCCAGAGGTCTGTGCTGAGGTAGCAAAAGAAATTCCCTTAGTCTTTTTTTGGAATCTGAAAAATCTTGGCCTTCCCAATGGAAGTGTTCCCTCAAGGTATGCAAGGTTTCCCCGAAAGAGAAATCCCCTGGGGGAGATACAGAAGGAATGGACTGCTCTGCATCAGAATCTTCAAAAGGGGAGTATGAGTGTTCCTCTTCATCAGAATGTTCTGAAATAATGGAGCCCTGGTCAGAAGAAGGAGAATCTTCCTCCACTCTGGGTCTCTTGTCCGGAGGGGGTTGGGCACCCCTGATAAGAGTAATTAAATCCTCAGCCATTTTGAGCATCTGCTTTTTAGGCATGGGACCTGGAGATGGGCCCTGTGCAACAGGCCTCTTGGGATGCATGGCTGATTTGGACTTAGTAAAGGCCTTTATGGAAAAGGAAGATGAGGGTTTGAAGACACCATGGGTGGAAGAGGACCTGTCCACATTAAGAGGCTCAACACTCACAGTGGCTTCAGTAGCTGTAGTCAGGGTATGGGCCGAGGCACCTGCGGTCTCGGTTACAGAAGACACCGCCAGAGAAGTGTCGTCGGTAGTCAGGGGCTGCGTAGGCGCCTCACTGAGAACCGGACCACGTGTAGTCGGTTTTGGCGTGGTGCCGGTGGAGACCACGGACCTCGCGTGTCGGTCTTTGTCCTTGCGTTTTTTGGACAAAACGGTAGTCTGAGTCTCCGATGACATTTTATAATCAAAAGCTTTTCCAAAAAAGTGCTGGGCGAACTCCGCTCGACGCTTAATAGTGCATTTATTGAAAGTAGCACAAAAGCGACAGCCCGAGACGTCGTGGTCTGGGCCTAAACAAGGTATACAGAGGGAATGGAAATCCTTATGCGGTATTTGCTTCCCACAAGAAATACAATTGTTAACTTTATCTGACATCGGTCTGAGGCAAGAAAAGTTTCCCCAACGGGGTACTTAGCTTTAAAGAAGACTTCGGTTTCCAAATTTTCATAATTTCAGGAGCTGGCCGACCGGCACTTGCGAACTGCTTCTGCTTCGGGGACTGCGCGGCAAAAAAGAATGAAGAAAATGGCATCGGCTGTGTCTTATATACCCCTGTCGCACTGACATCAGGAAAGAAAGCGACGACAACCGACGCTGGACCTAGACTTTGGAATTCGGCCGACCAAGGACCCGCCTGACGGCAGGAGAACCCATCTGTTATGACTGCAGCTGTATGCACAATGAACATCTGCACATTATGCAAAACAAATTTGTGACAGTTGTTATACTGTGATTAAAAAAAGAACGCAAACACATTGCTTACTATGTCTCCATTAGTCCTCCTTTTAAAAACCTTTAAGAAACTGAAAAGACAAAAAGAATGCATCTTAGGTCTAGAATTGGCATGGTACCAATTGATCAGGCATTATGATGGAGGTTTACATTTTCTTCCTAGCTGAACCAGCAGTTCACAATACAATTCAGCATGTAACTTTCCTGTAAGATACTTGGCTATGCAAAGCACAACTGTGCAAGGAACCTACATAATATAAAAGTAAATGTTTGAGTAGCATCATTGCTGAAGTACTCGTATCGTTTGGGACATATGACGCACAAAACCAAACAACCAGTCCAACCTCCAGGACTTTTCATTCCTTCTCCTCCCTACCAGGAGGTTGTCTAGGTCAGGGGGGCAACAATGTGACCCTAGTGCAAGTGTGATACCCACCCATACCAGCTTTAGTTCCTTCTTGTCCAACAATGCCTCCCCTTCTGAGTTCTGGACTAACTCTTACTTCAGGAGGAGATCCTGCCAAAACCGGTCTACTGGGATTCTACATTATAATAGCACGAAGAATGCACACATACTGGCTCCCCTTTAAGTAGCCAGACATAAGCTAGCAAAAGACCTTATAATTAAAGTGGATATGGAAGGTATGGTGAGACAGCACCTGAATGACTAGAACAGAAATGTGGGCAGGAAACAGGTCTGCATCAGTGATCCTACTTGTACTATAATAGCAAGTTATTTAAATAATTGTGCTATGTTCATCATGTGGATCACTATTAGACTGTCCATAACCTTGGACAATTCCCAGGGCTGCTGGTTGGCTTCTCCTGACAGGCTGAAACAGGGCATACAGAATGGCAAAGGGAGATCCTGCTCTGTTTCTGGAGGCAATGTCCAATTTTTAGTGTTTAGAAATTGTGTGTATGCAGGACTATATGGATGCTGTCAGGACAACCTGGGTAGTCACCCCTCTAATAAACGACAGTCGCAGCTGTAGCCCTTGCAATCTGTGATCTAACTTTCAAGAGTTTTGCTGCAGAACAGCAAAAGGCTATGCAATGAGCCTGCCAAAATAACACAGGTCACTTTGCTCTTTTAGCTGCAATGGACATAAAATGTTTACTTGTGCTTACTTTTTCCCTATACAGGCAGCATATTAGCCACCTATGCATGCAAAAGGAATCCGCTACTTTTTTACCACAGCTCTGAGAATTTGGAAAGAAGACCAGCAGCTGTACAGACTGTTTTAAGACACTTTATAGAGCACTACAGACAAGAAAGAAGTATTTATGCACAAGCTAAGTCTTTACAGAAGGTCAGAAAGGGCTCTTTGCACATCAACACCTCTAGTAAGAGATTTTTCTGGCAGTTACAGCAAGTATAAGGGCTGTCTTCCATGCCACAAACCTGAGGAGGGCTTAAGCAGTTGGTTCAAATGGGACCAGGGTCAGCTTTTCCATATAGGTGAGTTCAAATGCCACACTCCCTTCCAAAACTGTTTTATCAGGTGCTGTGGCAAAGGAGATTCCAAAGGTACACATACTGGCATGGTTGAAAGATGCACCATAACTAAGGAATAAACCAGCACTGACCTGTAAATTGATTACAGGTACTGTAGGATGAAGTGCATCACTACTGACAATGGGTCTTGAATCCTCCTCTGACAACACAGGAAGACCATTTACCACTCAACATAGCAAAGCTTCCTTGTAGAAGGCTTTCCAGTCTTTTCACTTTCTTATCAAGGCATATAAACTCTACACATTTGGAGAATGGACCCCATTCATAAGTCAGGCTAGGATTACAGTTCATGAAATTAGCATCGCTTAAGTCTTTGATCTTTACCAAGAGTACTAGTTTCCAACAAAATGGTCAGCATGTCCTCTGAAAACAGGTATCCAAATAGTAATAGGGTTAAATTCATTTATGCAGTTTCTTATTTTATGGGTTTGGGGACATCAATAACCTCATTAGCTGAGTGAAAGGGTTCACATGTTGAGCCAGAGCGAATGGTTTCACCCTTGCCATGCCCTTTATGCTGGGCCAACATGGTGCTAATAGCAGCATTTTGGTCCCTTCCCCTTCTCATTCTTTATCAATCTGGGAGTAGGGGACCATGGGATAAGCATACAGACACAGTCCTGTCCAGGCCTTTCTGTGTGGAACTCCAGAGAGTTCTGTGGGATGAAGTGCATAAGCCGCTATATTCAAGACATCCTACTGCAGTGCTAATTCCAATCTTTCACTGCCTGTATGTGAAGAGAGAGTTCCATTCTCTTTATTCACCATGTCCCTGTGGATTTGTCTGTTAACACCCACAGATCTCCAGCTTTCAAACCAGCTTGATAGACCTGACAATGTGGATCACCTCCACAATCTCCTTTATAAATACGTCTCAGATGCTGTGTGTGCTTGCACAGGTTGTGTTTGAGGTATCTGTCGTCAATCTGGATGAAGGGGTCCTACATGAAGGGCACCCTACATTTGGTTTTGGACTTGTTGGATTCACCAATGTAGCTCCTAGGTTGACATATACAACAAAAATCACAAACTGGTAAAAACAACAAAGGTGAGCGAGCTTATGGAACTACCTCCTTTATTGGTGAGCGCTTTCGTTGGCAATAAATAAGCCAACTTCTTCAGACCAACGAAACAAATACAAAATAGCCTTCCATGTAGACAGGGATTGCTTTTTATACATAATGCAAATCCAATCAAGCAATCAATTAATTAAGTATTTAAAAACAATTAATTATTTAAATGCCAAAACACAAATACCTGTGTGTCTGCTGAACCAAAGATTTTTTATGTTGCATTAGATTTAACTACATCCTTAAATCTTCAACATTAAACCTTCCACTAACCTAGTCCATGTCCCCATTAAAAATTACAACCACGCAAAACCTGTCGCCATAACATACACACTTTAACATTAAAATTAATAAAAAAACCCTTTTGAAATCATTATTGAAAAAATATACATACATAAATTTATTTACACACTCTCAGTATTTCTAAATATTATATATGACTTGTTATTTTTGTTTATCTAGCTAGTGCTTTTATTTTGAGTAAGCATTTTATAGACACATACTCGTTTAACCCTGGCATAATATAAGCCATAGTACGAATCTGCCATGCCAGCTCTGCTTCTTCCAGTCTGAGTTGCCATGGGCCTCCCCTAATATTTTGATCTACCTTTTGCAAAACAATAAAACTGAATTTGTGATCTGGGTATTCTATAATGTGTTTTGCTAGGGCATTTTTACTAATCTGCCTACCAATGCTATACTGATGCTCATATATTCTTTGCTTGAGCTTATGTTCGGTTTTACCAATGTAATAAACTTCGCACTGGTTGCAGACAGCCCCATATACTACCCCTTGGGAATCACAAGTATGTTTACCCCAAATATAATAGGGCTTGTCTCTAATATTAATCTTGTTGTTAACCTTAACGTGTTTAATTGGGCACACCTTCCACAGTTAAACATACCAGTTTCGCCTCTTGCTACTCTTTTAGGTCTCTCTACTAGATTTTTCAAGTTACGGCCTCTTCTGTATGTTACAGATAGTGTTGGGCCTAACTTCTTAACTACTTCATTGTCTTGTTGAATTATAGCCCAATTTTTACACATAACCTCCCTAATGCTTCCTGCATCTATGGAATATGTTGTTAAAAAACGTGCAACATTCCAGTCCTTTTCATTTCTCCGAGAACTATTATCCATATTGCCACTTACAGGGGTTGTATAAATTTGTTTATCTTGTATCAGAGGCTGAAAATGCCCTATTATTCTTTTGTTACGTACCTCTTCCATCACATGATTAATCAGAGGTAAAGGGTATGCTCTTTTTCGAAAGCATTTTCTTAAGAAGGTCACACTCTTCTAAGAAATCTTCGAATCTGGATACCATCCTTGCTGCTCTCACTACCTGTCCTTTAATTACTGCCCTTTTTTGGTGAAAGGGATGACAGCTTGTGAAATATAAGAATGTGTTGGAATATGCGGGTTTTCGGTGAATGGTAGACCGGAATTGTCCATGACTATAATCTTTACTAAGATGGATATCCAAGAAATTTACCTCACTTTGTCCAACTTGGTATGTGAACTCAAAAAATTAAGTAGATGAAGCCATTTCAGATATAAACCCAGTGATTATATCCACCGGCCCCTTCCACAAAAACAACATGTCGTCTTGGTATCTTGCATACCAAGCCATATGTTCTTTATATGTTACACAATTGAAAAGGAAGGACTTTTCCCAATAGGCCAAGACACTATTAGCAAAGCTGCTCGCACAAGGGGAGCTCATTGCAATGCCACTTTTTTGGAGAAACAGTTTGCCTGTAAAAAAAAATGTAATTGTTCTCTAGAACTATTTCAAGGAGAACTTCTATCAAATTGATTTGCTGATGTTCCATCCTTCTTATATGGAGGAACTCCCTAACCCATTCAATCCCTATTTTGTGCAGAACGGAAGTATAGAGATCCTTAATGTCCACTATTAAAAAGATATAATGTTCTTTAAATTCCAATGTATTGATGTTTTGCAAAAAATGCCATGAATCTCGGCACACTTGTGTCTCCAACCTGACAAAGGGTTTCAACTCGAAGTCGATATACTTAGCACAAGCATAGGTTACTGAACCCCTACCATCCACTATAGGTCTAAAAGGTGGACTGTTAATATCTTTATGTATTTTAGGGGCTCCAAACAATGTCGGAACTACTCGGGCTGGCATGTTCAAAAAATGGTACGTATCCACATCAATGCTCCCTTCAAGAAAAAGGTCGATCTAGTAGAGACCTAAAAGAGTCGCAAGAGGACAAACTGGTATGTTTAAATGTGGAAGGTGTGCCCAATGTAAACACATTAAGGTTTACAACAAGATTAATATTAAAGATAAGACCTATTATATTTGGGGTAAACATACTTACGACTTCCAAGGGGTAGTATATGGGGCTGTCTGCAACCAGTGCGAAGTTTATTACATTGGTAAAACTGAACGTAAGCTCAAGCAAAGAATATATGAGCATCAATATAGCATTGGTAGGCAGATTAGTACAAATGCCCTAGCAAGACACATTATAGAATACCCAGATCACAAATTCAGTTTTATTGTTTTGCAAAGGGTAGATAAAAATATTAGCGGAGGCCCATGGCAACTCAGACTGGAAGAAGCAGAGATGGCGTGGCAGATTTGTACTATGGCTTACATTATGCCTGGGTTAAACGAGTACGTGTCTATAAAATGCTTACTCAAAATAAAAGCACTAGCTAGATAAACAAAAACAACAAGCCATATATAATATTTAGAAATATTGAGAGTGTGTAATAAATTTATGTATATATATATTTTTTCAATAATGATTTCAAAAGAGTTTTTTTATTAATTTTAATGTTAAAGTGTCTATATTATGGCCACAAGTTTTGCGTGGTTGTAATTTTTAATGGGGATATGGACTAGGTTAGTGGAAGGTTTAATGTTGAAGATTTAAGGATGTAGTTAAATCTAATGCAACATAAAAAATCTTTGGTTCAGCAGACACATAGGTATTTGTGTTTTGGCATTTAAATAATGAATTGTTTTTAAATACTTAATTAATTGCTTGCTTGATTGGATTTGCATTATGTATAAAAAGCAATCCCTGTCTACATGGACGGCTATTTTGTATTTGTTTCATTGGTCTGAAGAAGTTGGCTTATTTATTGCCAACGAAAGCGCTTACCAATAAAGGAGGTAGTTCCAAAAGCTCACTCACCTTTGTTGTTTTTTCCTAGGTTGACATAATGAAGAATGGGAATCCTCTCTTATATGCACTGATTGTGCTAATTTCAAAAACCCAGGAGGAGCCACTGAAGCTTCCTTATGCACAGCACTGCTAGAGAACCCTTGAGTATCAAATTTGCCATGGATTCCAGAATAGGTAGGCAGCAACTCTGATGCAGATACTGACTTCTTCTGAGATATGTCCAGTTGATACTCTGTAAGAGATTCTACTCTCTGAAATGAGATAGAAAGTTCTTCAGGATGACAGAATCTAGAAGGGACCGCAAATACACCACTATTATGGATGAGTTTGTGATGGATATGGGGAGGCTGAGACACAGAAAGCAGTTTAGGATAAAATTCACATCTCCTCAATTCCTTCCTGGAACTGGGTCCAAATTAGTCATCAACCACCACTTGGTAAAGCTCCTGGAGAAGTACCCCATTTAAAAAGTATGGAAGAAAATTGGTGCTTGAGTGTCGTCGTCCCCCCCCCACACACACACACTTTTGAATCTTCTAAGGAACTGTCTGTGATCCCTGTAAATGGAAATGAACATGCAGACATCCCTGAGGTGCACAAGATAACCATCACAGCTTGGGGGAAAAGGTTGAGGAGACAATGCAGAGTTAACACTGAATTTTTCTGCTTTGAGGAACTTGTTCAGACTTCACAAAAACAGAATGATCTCCATAAGCAATCTAGTCTGGGCAGAAAAAAAATCTTGAGTCAAAGCCTGTACAATCTTCTCTCTTTCAGTACTCCCTCGCTAGAGACTGTTTTTGAATAAAGATCCCAAAAGGGCTTGCTTCAAGTGTCAGCTCCTTTAAACTGGCAGGACCCCCTGGAAATATGGTCATATCA